>NC_091157.1:33243013-33328013 GCF_040958095.1 Procambarus clarkii
CAAGCGTCTTGGCTAACGAGCTGAACACTGCGGCTGACACCTGTCTCACCCCTGGGTTGATTCTGGTGGAGCAAAGACTGGGCCACGGGGACCTTCACCCTCGGAATCACCACAACGTAACCGCAAGCTAACCGCGATGGTCACCATTTCTTCCGCTGGTCGGCATTGAAGACTTCGCTCTAATTGGTCCCTTTGCCCTTGCTCTGGTCCATAGCAAAGCTGTTGCGATCCTTTTCCCCGTCAACCATGTACTTAGGTAGACCGGCGGGAGATACCTCTGTTGATGTGCCACTAACCTGCCCACGAGATAGGTTGATCTTGTCTACCTGCCACAGACCGCAGGTCAGCAGTCAGCGAAGGAGAACCCCACGCCATCTCTACAACACTGTGTCGCTGCAGATTGTCTACCTCTTCCACTCGGCTGCAGCCTTAGGTGAACTGGTAAACTAAGACGCTTCATTAATCAGACCGCCACCTGAAATAAATGTCAATACAAACGGTCTCGGTTGCAACTGTCTTGGCTCTAACTCAGCCACCAAACTGCCCAAACTTTCAATCACACAAGTTACTAACAACAAATATTTTGACCATGTCGTGGCTTGGTTGTCTGGGGCGTGTGTGTGTGGGAACACCCATCGCATAAGTTCGAACCCTCATCACGGCTCCTGTGGATTTGTTCAAAAATAATAATAATAAAAATCATAATTACATTTATAATAACAACAATTAAATTATATTAAAAATGGTAATAATAATAATATAATTAATATTAAATCGAAAATTCTATAATTTTAGGTCTTGTGATCAGAAGAGCAAAAATAATTTATATAATAATTCATTTGTAAATCACGATAGTAATGAAGAAACAAAGAGCACACGCCCCAGACAACCAGACCACGACATGGTCAAGACTTCCCGCCAAACACACACCGAAACTACGACGTTGGTACAACGTTCGAACAAGTTTTAACACCACCTAACCAGTTATAACAACCAATATAGCAAGTTGTAAAAACGTTCTAATACGTCATAAACACGTTAAGCCAAGATGTAACAACTTTATTACAAGTTTTAATAAGCGGAAAATAGAGACAGTTTCGGTTTGTGTTTCCAGGGTTTTTTGTTAGTAACTTTTGTGATTGAAAGTTTGGGCAGTTTAGTGGCTCCGAGCCAAGTCAGTTGACGCCAAGACAGTTTGCAGTGACGTTTATTTCAGGTAACGGTCTGATTATTGAGGCGCCTTAGTTCACCAGTTCACCTAAAGTGGCACCCTAGTGGAAGAGGTGACTTAAATAAAGTTAAGGAATAATTGAAAAACAATCTAAACAGAACCATTAAGGAACGTAACAACAGAGACAAATCGAAAACGAGGCCTATAACAGCACCAATTGTGGTACGCACTACAATTATCCTCTTCGACAATGTAGTGAACGTGTCTACACATGCAGATATAAGCGTCCCCGGTGATCCAATAACACACGGACACTTGCAACATGTATAGCGCCACATCAAACCGGACACAGCCCGTGTTGGCACGCACCCACCACATGGACACATGTCTACAGCACCAGTTCAAGCACCAGCACCAGTCAAGCACCAGCACCAGTCCACAACACCAGTCAAGCACCAGCCCACAACACCAGTTCAAGCACCAGCACCAGTCCACAACACCAGTTCAAGCACCAGCACCAGTCCACAACACCAGTTCAAGCACCAGCACCAGTCCACAACACCAGTTCAAGCACCAGCACCAGTCCACGACACCAGTTCAAGCACCAGCACCAGTCCACGACACCAGTCAAGCACCAGCACCAGTCCACAACACCAGTCAAGCACCAGCATCAGTCCACAACACCAGTTCAAGCACCAGCATCAGTCCACGACACCAGTTCAAGCACCAGCATCAGTCCACGACACCAGTCAAGCACCAGCACCAGTGCACGACACCAGTTCAAGCACCAGCATCAGTCCACAACACCAGTCAAGCACCAGCATCAGTCCACAACACCAGTCAAGCACCAGCACCAGTCCACGACACCAGTTCAAGCACCAGCATCAGTCCACAACACCAGTCAAGCACCAGCATCAGTCCACAACACCAGTTCAAGCACCAGCACCAGTCCACAACACCAGTTCAAGCACCAGCACCAGCCCACAACACCAGTTCAAGTACCAGCACCAGTCCACAACACCAGTTCAAGCACCAGCACCAGTCCACAACACCAGTTCAAGTACCACCACCAGTCCACGACACCAGTTCAAGCACCAGCACCAGTCCACGACACCAGTTCAAGCACCAGCACCAGCCCACAACACCAGTTCAAGTACCAGCACCAGTCCACGACACCAGTTCAAGCACCAGCACCAGTCCACCACACCAGTTCAAGCACCAGCACCAGTCCACAACACCAGTTCAAGTACCAGCACCAGTCCACGACACCAGTTCAAGCACCAGCACCAGTCCACCACACCAGTTCAAGCACCAGCACCAGTCCACAACACCAGTTCAAGTACCAGCACCAGTCCACGACACCAGTTCAAGCACCAGCACCAGTCCACCACACCAGTTCAAGCACCAGCACCAGTCCACAACACCAGTTCAAGTACCACCACCAGCCCATAGCACCAGTCTAAGTACCAGTTCAAGTACCACCACCAGCCCATAGCACCAGTTCTACCGGACGCGGTAAACATCAACAGTGTTCCCGGCAGCAGCAACAACAGTAGTAGCAACAGCAGCAACAACGGAACACACCACAAACTCAAAATATTACTACTGAAACCAACACAAACATTGTAAACAATTCTGTGCAGTAGTCGATTTGGGCTTGCCGTCCATATTGGCAGTCCTGCTGGCGGCCATGTTGGCGGCCCATGATGAAGTCCATAATAGCGGCCATGTTGGCGGCCATATTGGCGGCCATATTGGAAAAAAATCCTCATGCCAGACTCGCGTACGCAAGCCACAAATCTTCCCGAGGAATTATGAAACATTTTGTGAAAACAGCGGTGAACACTTTCGTACCAGGGTTATTTTAATTCAAAATAAATTGCCTCAAGATATATATTAGACAGGAGAAAAAGGGAAAGTTAACAAAGTAAACTCGTGTTCTGCCTTAGTTCTTTTAATTGAGACAGCCTCCTAGAGGTGAAGAACATAAATAGGTTTCCAGCCATTAATTTAAGGAAGAAAAGTGGAGAGAGAGAGAGAGAGAGAGAGAGAGAGAGAGAGAGAGAGAGAGAGAGAGCGAGAGAGAGAGAGAGAGAGAGAGAGAGAGAGAGAGAGAGCGAGAGAGAGAGAGAGAGAGAGAGAGAGAGAGAGAGAGAGAGAGAGAGAGAGAGAGAGAGAGAGAGAGAGAGAGAGAGAGAGAGAGAGAGAGAGAGAGAGAGAGAGAGAGAGAGAGAGAGAGAGAGAGAGAGAGAGAGAGAGAGAGAGAGAGAGAGAGAGAGAGAGAGAGAGAGAGAGAGAGAGAGAGAGAGAGAGAGAGAGAGAGAGAGAGAGAGAGAGAGAGAGAGAGAGAGAGAGAGAGAGAGAGAGAGAGAGAGAGAGAGAGAGAGAGAGAGAGAGAGAGAGAGAGAGAGAGAGAGAGAGAGGGAGGGAGGGAGGGAGGGAGGGAGAGAGAGAGAGAGAGAGAGAGAGAGAGAGAGAGAGAGAGAGAGAGAGAGAGAGAGAGAGAGAGAGAGAGAGAGAGAGAGAGAGAGAGAGAGAGAGAGAGAGAGAGAGAGAGGGAGGGAGGGAGGGAGGGAGGGAGGGAGGGAGGGAGGGAGGGAGGGAGGAGAGAGAGAGAGAGAGAGAGAGAGAGAGAGAGAGAGAGAGAGAGAGAGAGAGAGAGAGAGAGAGAGAGAGAGAGAGAGAGAGAGAGAGAGAGAGAGAGAGAGAGAGAGAGAGAGAGAGAGAGAGAGAGAGAGAGAGAGAGAGAGAGAGAGAGAGAGAGAGAGAGAGAGAGAGAGAGAGAGAGAGAGAGAGAGAGAGAGAGAGAGAGAGAGAGAGAGAGAGAGAGAGAGAGAGAGAGAGAGAGAGAGAGAGAGAGAGAGAGAGAGAGAGAGAGAGAGAGAGAGAGAGAGAGAGAGAGAGAGAGAGAGAGAGAGAGAGAGAGAGAGAGAGAGAGAGAGAGAGAGAGAGAGAGAGACAGACAGACAGACAGACAGACTGAGAGAGACGAGAGAGAGAGAGAGCAGATCGGCACTTGATACTGCCTCCGGTGGTTATACAAGTCAAAACCTGCAACGTTAAAAAAGAGTTTTCCTTGCTCAAGGGAGTAATTTGCTTTCCGATATTGGCAGAGAAAAGCCTACCTACGGTTCCCGGCTCATGGCTGGGTCGTTCCAGGGCCTAGTTACGCCAACTTCATCTTCAAGCAAAGTTTTTGTTTTAAGTTTTTTTTAATTCGACAAATGCATTAAACTAAGAAAATGTAGTGCACGATTTGCGTTTTCTGTTTTTTCTCTAGCTAGAACTTTTTGTAAGTGGATTTTAGTAAGTGGAGTGGGTAGCTAATAGAATTGGATAGAAGTTCCTTCCATGCATTACCCATTGGATACCATCATGGTCCGGTGGGTAGTGCGTTTGTCTGGGAAGTCTAGGGACGAGAATTCCAGCCCTCTCCGGTGATCTCAATTCATTATCTTAATGCAGTTACGCGACCCTGCTAATGAAAGCAGACAAGATATAGAAGTGTGGACAGACTGCAAACTTTTGGAGCTTCGGGAAACCTTCTAAACAGTTCTTTGCATAGGACTAGTTTACAGTAGGAGAAAAAGGTAGGTATGACAAGGAAGGAAGTCTAGTAGACAAAGCATCACCTAAGCAATAAAAAATTGAACCTCTTTGAGAGGAAAGACTTGAGAAAGACAAACTACAATCAGTGGGTACACAACAGGGGGTCAGTATTAACGTCAACCTTGTCCCTAATTAACGTAAATGATCGCATCAGAGAGGATAAACTCCGGCACTCAATGTTTGCTGATACAATTATTCTGTGAAGATAAAGGCAGTGGAACAATAAAAGAAACATCCTTGATAAACTATAGGAATTGTTGAACAATTTGCTACTAGACTTGTATTGGCAGAATGAGACATGAAAACCAGTTAAAGTGGAATACAATTACGCGGAAATATTTGTCCAAAGTCAATTTCCATCAACATATGAAAACTTTGTTAATGGAAATCAACAGAGAAGCCAACATATGAACTGCTTCTAGAAATCAGAATAAGAAGTCGAACAGGCACTTGATCTCCACACAGAATAATTTTGTAATATACGGAAGCAGAGTAGATCATGTTTAGTTACAGACAAAACTAGAGAAAATCCAGATGTGGTGCAACAAACAACACATCTGATTATATATTTGAGAGTAGTTGTATTTATCGAATACTCTAACTTAGTACAGGCTGACAATAAACTCTGCTAAATATATGCCTGTGACGCTTCGAGAAAGAGACCTTGGAGTGGACGTAACACCTAATCTATCTACTGAGGCACATATAAATAGGATAACGACAGCAGCGTACTTTACACTGGCAAAAGTTAGAACATCATTCAGAAACCTAAATGAGGAGGCTTTTAGGGCGCTTTACACTGCCTACATGAGACCAGTCATAGTATGCCGTGCCATCATCCAGTCCCCACCTGAAGAAACACATACGGAAACTAAAAAAAGGTTCAGAAGTTTTCGACTAGGCTCGCCCCATAGTTACAAGGGATGGGGTATGAAGACCGCCTGAAGGAACTAAGCCTTACGACACTAGAACAAAGAAGGGAGAGGGGGGATATGATAGGAACATATAAAATACCCAGGAGCATTGGCAGAGTGGAAATAGACGATATGTTCACACGGAATAATAATAGAACGAGAAGACATGGGTGGAAACTGGAAACTCAGATGAGTCACAGAGATGCTAGGAAGTTTTCTTTTAGAATGAGAGTAGTGAAAAAAATGGAATGAACTGAAGGAAACAACGGAAAGGTTGTGAAAACAAACTATATTCATAATTTTAAAAATAGTTATGATAGGGAAATAGGACCGGAGTCAATGTTGTAAACAATCGATAGCAGAAAGGTGGGATCCAAGAGTCAATGCTCGATCCTGCACATACAAATAGGTGAGTGAAAATAGGTGCACCCCATGTAGAGATGACAGCCTAAAAGTCTCGTGAACTTGCATATATGTCATCAGAAGAATATCAAACTGGCTCAGAGTTGAACCTTAGCCTCCAGAAATAGATGAACATATCTAGGCATGTACAGACGCAAATAAAACAGCTGACGCAAATGAAACAACAAATAAAATCCAAATAAAATATCTGACCATCACAGATGCTTGACAGAAAGAGATAAATTATTTATTGGTTATTCATTTAACAAATTAGACGTTACAAAAAATTATAAAATATGTCAAGAGCATCACATCCCCGCCTCAAATTCCATGAAATTCAACAACTTTGCATGTGTCTTTGAAGTCACAGACGCCACAAGCCATCAATAATAGCTCATTGTACTTAGTGCCAGAGGAGGCGAGCATGTACTGCATGGCTCTTGCTTTGTTCACATCCTCCACGAGATCGCCATTACTCTGGAAGTTTGATATAACTTTCGCTTGCAGTTTTAAGTTATTTGATGCGAGTTTTACTGACCACATTCTGTTAACGGGCGAGGGGGGGGGGGAAGCAGGCGAACAAGGGGGCTGCTAAGGGCTCAGGGGACAGAATACTCAGTTCTCTCTAACTCACGTGACTCACCAGAGTCACTTGGTCCCAAAAGAGAGGACCACGTAATGCCCACCACAGTAGGTCTTTGCTCCCACCACCTGGGTGCTACTGATTCACTCTGGGATACCTTCAGTCAACTACTGGGAAACTGCTATCAGCAATTCCGGCCTTGACCCACGTATGAGTGAAGGAAGATTCAGCCTTACCTTCAACAACACTTCCTCTGAGCCATGCTTGCCTGAACAAATGGTTGCATGAATTTCTTTCCCACCTGCGTTTCTGTCTATAACAAGGTCGCCAGCTGGGTTAATATATCTGCATCCCAGCAATGGAGTTCAGTGGGTATACACTATATTGCCAGTTGACAAAGAGTTGCTACACCTACAGCTTTGACACAGGACCGCCAGCCTAGGGTACGCTTTCATAAATGTCTATGTTGCTCTACCACCCTCTAGCCACAAAGAAACTTCTATATAAAACTTACTGTTTACTAGGTGTGGCTAAAATGTCCCTCCTGTATGCTCGTATAGATAATATGGAGGCACACTAAAACACATTAGTAAAAAATATGTGATATTTACTAACATAAGCTACATGATCACATATACAAGCAATGATGGTACAAGATTGGATATAAAGAATAATCAATCTGGAGATAGTCGGCAACTCTCCTCTCACGACCTCTGGAAACTCCGTCAGCTGGGCAGATTTACAAGGGGTCTCACACTCTCTCACAGGGGGCCACTTAGTCAACAACGGCCACAGCCTCTACAACTGCCGCGTCGTCCACACACACACTGTCCTCTTCAACAGTCGTGAACACAAGGTGACCTGCAGCCTATCCTAATACTAATGTACCAATGTTATACTGAAACATACACATATAAATATCATGGCCTAGCTAGCCTAATCACCAAAGGGTAAGGGGAGGGAAAAATGATCTACCTTCTACCTCCTGACTCACGACGCCTGTCCCTCGATGGTGTGAGGTTCCCACCGTTCCTGAGTCGCTCCTTGACAATCCAGTAACGTGTTGCAAGTCTTCAGGTTGTGAAGCCGTCGCGTCCTCGTCGTGCCGTTCCCAAAGTTAAGATATCCACACCACACCATCCAGACCCTCGGGCATCAGGCGGCGCCCTCCAGCGTCGTCGCCGAATGATTCCTCACGATTTGGCACCTTTTTGCCCAGTAAACTTGGCTTCTTCTTGCTTCCCAGGAGCACAGGGTCTTCAGTAATAATGGTGGGCTGCAATGGCTGCCTATGATCCACTGAAAGAGACTCCCAGAGCCTCCAACCTCGAGAGCTGATCGACGCATGTCCTTTCGCGTCCACTGTCAGGTCAACTCTATGCGACACCTTCGCTGGAGCCGCCAGGGGCTCTCGGTGACGTCACTGCGGGCGCTGATTGGTGTGCCACGGCACATAACCTAGGCCAGCCGGCTGGCATCGTCCACAAAATGGCGAATTTGCAGGCAGGAGGCGCCATTTTGTTTGTATCAAGGGCGCGACTTTCTTACTTACATACAAACTTATCAACACAAATTTCTCCCCAATTTGGTGACCAATCTGGTCGCCTCATATATCAAGAGATTCCCTGCACCTCAGGGAATCAGCAGGATCAGCAGATATGACTCTTAAAGCCGGATTTGGAGAGAAATAGAAGGAGCTCCGTAACAGTTCCTTCACACTAATGACTTGCTCGCTTGTAGTCACCAAGGAGGATCCAGTTGAACTGTTGAGCAGTTCATAATATCAACAGGCGTCATTGTAAGTTCTCTTACAAAGGATGTGCATGTATTTAAGGCAAAATGTTTCATTAGATATGAATTTTGGATTAGTATTTTAGATTAAGCAAAATGATAAATAGAAATATTACATATTCGTCGTCGTCTTGCTTTAGGGAAACGCAGAAAGCCATCAAATACAGACGTCTGGCACACTGCTACAGCTTTGTTTCGATCGATTCGGTGAGCATCGGTTCGTGGGGAAAATGTGAATTGAATTTCCTAAAGGAACTGGGTTACAAATTTATAGGCATTACAAAAGACCAAAGAACGAAAAGTTTCTTGTTCTAGCGCCTCAGTGTTGCAATTCAGAGGGGAAATACCTGTGTTATCTTGGGCACAAGTCCAACTTTAGAGGAATTCGAAGAGGTGTTTGACTTGCAACAATGATAGAGTCTATCTGTGACATTTATTAAGGTATCACGTTAGTTCCTCTAGTGTTTTTCATTTTACTTCTATTGGTAGTGTCGGGAATGAGTTAAGGTCCCATTTTGTAAGCATGTAATCTTCTACAATAAAGTTCCCTCGTCGGAGAATCCCCTGGATGACGGTGACCCGCAGACGGTATAGGCCAGAATTCCTCTAGTGTAGGGTTTAGTCACCCTAAGGGCCCGGTACCTGCAGGTGAAGATGCTCTGCGCCAGGGGCCACAATTGCCAGCGGCTGTTCGAGTCGTCCTGGCTGACAGCTTCTCCTCCATATCAACCTACCCAGACATTGTGCCCTGGAGAGGCCACTCCAGACCGACAATCACAGCGCAACTCCATAGTCTCCTGAGACTGATGGATACCTACAAGTAAAGTTCCCTCTATATATAAATATGTAAGAGGGTGGTAGGAGAAGACAATATGTGCCAGTGCACGTGAGTGCCCGACAAGGCTCTCCCGGGTGCTGCATATCGTCTTCTTCGAGGCTTAAGGGTCCCTACAAACAACAAGAGGTGGTAACCCTATATATATTGGTGTATACTGGAAGCAGGTTTGGCCCCATTGTTTTATTGATCCACTTTTTCATCTCAATCATGTCCTGTACCACCTCACCCCAAGCGAGTATAAGCATTAGCAGGGTATGGAAAATTGGTCTTTGAAAATGTAAGGAGTGCCTTGCGAAATGCTTCCCTAGGCGTCTGACCATAATATAGTGTTAAAATGAACTTTGGGGAGATCATTTTTCAACTTGCCTCGACAATGAAGAAAAGCATAAGAAATATTGAGAAGATTCGTTTCAGAATCATTAATCTTATCATTTCGGTCACATTCAACAACTTACGTTAACAAGAAATACTGCTACCAAAATATACCATTTATATATCTGTATATTCATCTAACTATCCGTTTATCAGTCTATCCATCTAACCATCTCTCCATTTATTTATCCATCATCTACCTATCTATTTTGCCGTCTATCCCCCCTCTCTGTCTATCTCTTTATGTATCTATCCATTCATTTGTGAACCCATCTGTCCATCAATCAATCTATTCATCTTGCTTTCTATCGATCAAGCTTTCAATTCATCTGTAAAAACATCTATCCATCTACCTATCCATTTATAAATTTATTTATCCATACATCTACTCCCCTTTTTATCAATTCCTGTTCTTCTTTCTATCCATCTAAGCCCCAACTATCTATCCATCTATCCATTCATCTATCAATTTGTCTACCAATCCACCCATCGATCCATCTGTCTATCCACCTATCTATCTAGCCATCCACCTATCTATCCAACTATCAATTCATTCACCTATCTACTGTCTGTGTGTCGACTCTATCTCTATATCTGCGTCTGTCTGTATTTGTGTCAGTTTGCCTGTCTCTCTGTGTGGCTCTCTCTTGTAAAATATATAATTGTCTAAGGTGTACGTGGTGGCCAGTGAGAGGAGCTTAGTAGGGTGAAATACTAAAAGAAAATATATAACAGTTACCCCTTACTTTGATAAAAAAAAACTCTGGCTTGAGAAACCTTTCATGATGTGTAAGAATCGTCAGTTTTATGCGAGTACGGGCACATTGTTGACAGCAGGAAATTGCTGTTAATTTTATCAAACTCAGTGAATAATGGTGCACATTACTATAAGAAAAAAAATTGTTTTGAAAGTTTGCTTTGAAAATAATTTGCTGTGTAGCCGGCGGGCAGTGCCAAAAACCATTGGGGGGGTCTGTATGTGACCCAGGCACGCTGTTCCCTGTTGATTTCCGGCCATCTCGAGAAGCCTATGTTCATTCCATACCCCAGACAATTCCCTCTGCCAATTTGGGTGATTCTATCCCAAAGCGTGTTACCACCAACTTTGAACACACAGACATACAGAGAAACAGACCCATTTGCTCCAATAGTATTGAGTTATGTGTGCTTGCATGTGCTTACATAGTGTGGAGGGAACCACATTCAAAGTGCCCGCCAGAGGGAATATATCTTATGCTAGGTGCTCCTGATTGGTGGACGGCGGCCCTGCGCAGTGACTGTGCGCATCTCCCCCGAACCGCCTGAGGGCAGAGAAGAACCGCACCGCACCAAAGACACACCTGTTAGTGACGCCTCCTGGACATTGGTTATCCAACACCTCGTATTGGCCAGCTACCATTGGACCTCGCCCATCCTCGCCCCTAAAAGCCGTCGTATTGCTTCAGCCCTCCTGTGAGAAGGCTCCATTTCAAGGCGAGCAACTGTTTTCCCCATTTTCTACCTATTTCTGTGTATGTTGATTACCATGTGGATGGTCAGCCATAGCCCCTAGGCCATCGCCTCCACACTGGTGCAGTGAGTAATCGGCCTACACGGTGATCAAGCGGACCTCGCCACGCTGTACGCATCATTATCCTGCTGACTTTGATTGAGACTTCGTGTTCAACATCACAGTAAAATTTATTGTCGTCGGTTGCACCTTAGATGTTTTCCAGTTTGCTAGGACTTGATTTATGCTTTCCAGCTGCGTTGTCTGAGATATTGTGGTTCCTGATTCCAGTATCTGTGCTTTATTCTCCATTTCTTGCATTTCCCTGTGATTTTATATACTTCGTCATATATCTGTTCCTGATTCAAGAGTGTTCTACAACCCCCCATTCATCCAGCAAGTTTTTCGCCATTAAATTCATTTCCCAGATTTTTTGCCCTCATTGCAGTATCAATTTTCTCCATTTTTGGCGATTTTCTCTATTTTGTTGTGAATTTTGATGAATATTCATTGTTCTCAAGACGACGCCATCACCTAGCCAAGCCGCCGCCATACTTGTTCCTACATGCTGCCGGCCCGCCCCACCTGTTGGCGTCTGCCCCACCAGTTGGCGTCTGCCCCACCTGTTGGCGTCTGCCCCACCAGTTGGCGTCTGCCCCACCTGTTGGCGTCTGCCCCACCTGTTGGCGTCTGCCCCACCAGTTGGCGTCTGCCCCACCTGTTGGCGTCTGCTCCACCTGTTGGCGTCTGCTCCACCAGTTGGCGTCTGCCCCACCAGTTGGCGTCCGCCCCACCAGTTGGCGTCTGCTCCACCAGTTGGCGTCTGCCCCACCAGTTGGCGTCTGCCCCACCAGTTAGCGTCCGCCCCCACCAGTTAGCGTCTGCTCCACCAGTTAGCGTCCGCCCCACCAATTGGCGTCCGCCCCACCAGTTAGCGTTCCCACCTACCACTAAGGTTGTACCCTCAGTTTTCTTTTCATTTACTCTTTTTTTCGATATTCTGCATCAGAATTCCAAGTTCTCGACAATTTTTGTTGTTTTATATAGGAGTGAGGAGGAAATTACCAACTCACGGATTCAGCCCCTCCGTTCACGAGCGTATCCGGGCTCAGTGTTATTGTTTACTCACGGTCGTGGAGGACCCAGTGACTTCAGCTATACAAAAGTGTTGGTTGCATCTCACTGGGCTGTATTATACATTGGCTGCACGAACTTTCCTTATATATGTGACTCCAGGGAGACATATGTGTCAAGAAAATTAGTGCTGGTGTACTTAGAACCGGAGTAAAGGAAACCATATTTCTTCCCTGGGAGCACCACTGAGCTTCTCCGTTCACCTGAAATACGTGTGCTGTCCTTTAATAGGTGCATGAACTTTGAACTATATATTCATTGATAAATATAGATATTAGTGCATAAACTTAGTTTTAAGTAAAATTAGATACATTTACTTGAAACAGGTGAAATATACTGATAGAGTATATTAAGTTAGAGTTAAGTGAGTGATACTGTAGAATATACAGTTGAAATATTGAAACTTGAAACTTTATGGTGTGCAAATGTCCACTTTTTAGGAGAACATGACCGTATGAGACATTCCTACAAGTGACCAGTGAAAATACTTAGAAATAAGTGATAAGGGTTCTTACCTAGCACATACTTGTAAGAGTGCAATATATGTTTACACCCTAAATTTAAGTGCATGATTCTAGATTTAAGTGCATGATTCTAGATTTAAGTGCATGATCCTAGATTTAAGTGCATGATCCTAGATTTAAGTATATGATCAAGTGTACGAACTACGATTATCCAGTTCTATTGAGTGTTCACGACCATACCAAGTATCGTCTAAGTTCTGAAAACATTTGGGGAGGGAATACCATTGGGGTCAGGTAATCCTAAATATTGGGGCCACCCTGTTTTTTCTCAATTTTTTTGGACATTGTACAGTGAATGGTTACCTCAAACATACTCGATAATTCTTAAGCGGCACCTGTTTCCATTAGTTACAGACTTGGAAGCAGAGTACTATTCTTGACCATCCCTAGAATTCCGTCCACCACCTCGAGAACTCGATTATGATGGTAAATCTGATTGGACTCCGTTCTATCGCCATTTCACATCGTATGCAGCGGAAAAAGATTGGAGTGGCACTACTTCCTTAACAAACTTGGGTTGGTGTCTTAAGGGCAAAGCTAGTGATTTTTACAGCCGGATACTGGACAGGGAACCATCAATTGATTACACTCGCAAGATGCACAAACTTGTAAAACGATTTGGAGATAGGGAGGTTTTAAACGTGGCAATAATTAAATTTTCTCAGGCCACCAGGAGAATGGTGAAGAAATCCTAGAATGGGCTGATAGAGACCAGCATTTGGCTCATCGAGCTTACAAACATCTGGAAAGGGGAGAGGAAGAGCAATTGGCAATCATGCGATTTGGCCAGGGTTTGCTGGATAAGATTTTAGCAGAACATATTTCCAACGCTAATATTTCTTCCATGGAAAAAAACATTAATAGGGCTCAGACATTTCAGCATAATTCTGATGCTATTCACGGGTCAGCAGGTTCATCCTCATATGGTTCCCAGCAGCAAAGGTCCCAAGGGCCAGTAGTGCGGATAAATGCTGTGGGTAGACCTTCCCGATACGAACAGCCAAGTAGTTTGGATTTCCGCCTCCGCTCACGGAAACCCACATATTCCCCAGATTCATCACCGGCTGCTAGCCTATCAGGCCATGGTAATGGGGGATCTCCGGCAAACAAATGCTGGATCAGGTTCTCCCTCTCTTGCAGGGATAGATACAAAGCTAGAAAAAATGACAGGTATGAACGCAAAACTAGACGAAGTTGTCTCAGGGATCTCAGGGGTTCGTGACAAATTGAACGAGGTATGTGAGGGTTTAAGGCGTCTCACAAACATATCGCCTCGTCTTTATCATATCGCCCCGTGGTCAACGCACCTCATCACCTAGGCTGAGGAATAGTTATTACCTATGTGGGGAAGAGGGTCATTTTGCTTGCGATTGCCAAAGATCCCAGGACGGCTGGGATGAAGGCCGCAAACAGGGGGAACATGCACACAATAAGTTTCATGTTTCATTCAACGAGGAGAATTCGTCTTTAAACATGGACGGGTCGGTTCAACAGGCCTAAATCCGACCCAGCCACCACCAGACCCACAACGTCTACCTAGGGTACGTTCCCAGAATGTTGTAAGTAATCTAATGATAAAAGTCAATGATATTCACTTTTCATCTTTGAATAACCCTGCAGAGGGTCAGCAGGTTTCATCTATGCAGCCTGAAAGCTCACCACCTGAAGTTGCTAGAGTGTAGGACCAGGGAAGTCAGCGTACTTCAGGACCACACACTAGTAGAACAACCTGATCAAGGGCAGGAGACTGCCCAAACAAATATCCAACCTTCAGGGGAGGGGTTAGAAACAAGTACTCATTCAGACATTATTATTGTATCGGACTCAGGGGCAGAAGCAGCAGATAAGGACAAGGATGATCAGCAGAGTTTGGCTGCACTAGGTGGGAACACATTGGGTGAAGTTCCTTCATTACTCAAGTGCGGGACAGAAGTGGCACTTCAGAAACTTGCCTTTACTGCACAAACAAGCCAGGATCAGGAAGTGACTCTGTTGAACATCCAACCTTCAGGAAGATTAATTAAAAATCTAGAACAAAGACATAAGCGTGTCTCCTCATCCCATTTTAAGGGAGAAGTTAGATTACAGGAGCTGCTCAATGGGAAATGTAATTATAGCAGGAGGAACCACAGGAAGGAGCCAGTTCCTTACAAGAAGCAGGGCTTTTTAAAACACAAATCGAAAATGAGTCCTCAGAAGAAAGTAAAAGAAAAACTAGCAGTAGGTCAGTTTCTGGAAGGCATAAATCCAATTGCTTTCCCTTTGGATCCCGGGGGTAAGATGTGTGGAAAGTGTTGCTCTGTTAAGGAAAGAACCATAACCAAGGAGCAGCGCTTAGGTGTGAGGACCATTATTAGGGTGAATCCCTAGGAGTGAATCTTGAAAGAAAAAAAAGCTGCAGTGTAGTGTGTAGTGTAAATAAATCATGATCAGTTCAGTGTACATAAATAGTACTATTTCGTTCAATCACAAGAATTAGAATAACCAACATCATGTCAGTACAATAACCATGAACAATTTCACAAAGAAGTACTTACTGAATTTAAATTGTTAGATGTTTTCTTTTAGGCAAACCAGAAACGTTCTCTTCTGTTGCTATATATATATATATATATATATATATATATATATATATATATATATATATATATATATATATATATATATATATATATATATATATATATATATATATATATATACCATTCCATCCCTCAATGTGAAGCCGGTAGAGGGTCCTTTCCAAAAGGACATACTAAGTTTAAATTAAGTTTCTAATGCACCCCTTGTTTTATAGGGATGAGGCGGGAGTGTGGAGGGAACCACATTCAAAGTGCCCGCCAGAGAGAGTATCTCTTATGCTAGGTGCTCCTGATTGGTGGACGGCGGCCCTGCGCAATGACTGTGCGCATCTCACCCGAACACGCCTGAGGGCATAGAAGAACCGCACCGCACCAAAGACACACCTGTTAGTGACGCGTCCTGGACATTGGTTATCCAGCACCTCGTATTGGCCAGCTGCCATTGGACCTCGCCCATCCTCGCCCCTAGAAGCCGTCGTATTGCTTCAGCCCTCCTGTGAGAAAACTCCAGCTCAACGTGAGCAACTGTTTTCCCCATTTTCTGCCTATTTCTGTGTATGTTGATTACCATGTGGTTGGTCGGCCATAACCCCTAGGCCACCGCCTCCACATCTTGTTAGAATCATATATTTTGTCATAAATTGGTATCGTTTTCAATAAACTCTCTATCGACTCGAACACAGTATAAAACCAGAACAATAAAAAAATATTTCTGCATGATAAAAACACTACCGCTTTAACGAAAAAAAAAGATACACATCACTTTAGACCCCTCCCACCATACGCGAACTATAAAAAAAACCACTTAACTTTTCAGATTAAAAAAATGAGTTTTCCTCGTGAGGCGAGCCTGCCGCCGTTCCCTTCCGCTCGCCACAATGTTCACAATCTGAATAAATGTCTTCTTGTTTTGTGAGTCTCTGTTTTATGAGAGACTCTACATTGCCGGTTCTATCAGTTATTTTGCGGTTCTGGTTCATGGTAATACAGTATGGCTTTGATTCGCAGGTCCTGTAGTCATATGTAATTTTTATTTGTGGTTCATACAGTACTGTATGAGCTGTTTGGGGTACATATTGGTATTGAATGTGATTCACGATTCATTCAGTAACTGAATACTTCGGTTTACAGATCATGTTGTCATTGGATGCTGTGGGGTTCTCAGATCATGAAGCAGCTGGATGCTGGCGTTGGTGATGGAAGCAGCAATAAAGATGGTGTTGGTGATGGAAGCAGCAATAAAGATGGCGTTGGTGATGGAAGCAGCAATAAAGATGGTGTTGGTGATGTAGGCGGGGAAATAAGGATGGTGTTGGTAATGTAGGCGGTAATAAAGATGGTGTTGGTGATGGAAGCAGCAATAAAGATGGTGTTGGTGATGGAAGCAGCAATAAAGTTGGTGATAGTGATGATGGGGAGGAGGAGATACCAGCAACCCTCATATCGAGGCCAATATTACACCGAGGTTATAAATGTTGAGAACTCGTCTGATGAGCAGTTACCTTAGTTTACTAGGCCCTCTCGGGGTCTGCTGACTAAACCACTTCAACTTGAGAATAAAACAGTGTGAGTGTGTGTGTTTACTCATCTAGATGTGAACACCTAGATGTGCTTGCAGGGTCGAGTTATTCTCATAGCCCCGCCTTCCGAACGTTTTTAGATTAATGCAATGACTAATTTCTCTGGCTTTTATCATATTTACATTTAAAATGTTGCACGGAATTAGCTTCAACGACTTCTACGTCCAACCTGTTACACTTGAGAAGGCGGACAAAGACAAACTCTTTAGCACGGGTGGAACACGAACAAGTTGACACAGGTGGAAACTGAGTATCCAAATGAGCCACAGAGACATTAGAAAGATTTTGTTGTGTGTTACAGTAGTTAACAAATGGAATGCATTAGGCAGTGATGTGGTGGAGGCTGACTCCATACACATTTTCAAATGTAAATTTGATAGAGCCCAGTGGACTCCAGAATCTGTACATTAGCTGATTGACAGTCGAGAGGTGGGATCAAAGAGTCAGAGCTCAACCCCCGCAAGCAAAACTAGGTGAGTACAACTAAGCGAGTATTTCAGGCCCAATTGCTCAGGCACCAGTGCTCAGGCCCCAGTGCTCAGGCCCCCAATGCCCAGGCCCCAGTGCTCAGGCCCCCAATGCCCAGGCCCCAGTGCTCAGACCCCCCAATGCTCAGGCCCCGTGCTCACGCCCCAGTGCTCAGGCCCCCAGTACTCAGACCCCCAGTGCCCTAGCCCCAGTACTCAGGCACCAGTGCTCAGGCCTCAGTGCCCAGGCCTCAGTGCCCAGGCCCCAGTGCTTAGGCCCAAATGCCCAGGTCACCGTGTTCAGGCTCCGATGCTCAGGCCCTATTGCCCAGGCCCCAGTGCTCAGGTCTTAGTGCTCAGGCTCTAGTGCTCAGACCCCAGTGCTCAGACCCAAGTGCACAGGCCACAGTGCTCAGACACTAGTGCTCAGGCCCCCGTGATCAGGTCCCAATGCTCAGGCTCCATTGCTCAGGCCCCAGTACTCAGACCCTAGTACTCTCGCCCAGTGCTTAGGCCCCCGTGCTCAGGCCCCAGTGCTCAGTCCCAGTGCTCATGGCCCCAGTGCTCAGACCCAAGTGCTCAACGGCATGAGCACTGGAACGACTCGGGCACCGACAGGTCCAGTATTGCTATATAATATATATATACAATAATGCTATAAAATATATATCCAGTAATACAGACGATGAGTCACAATAACGTGGCTGAAGTATGTTGACCAGACCACACACTAGAAGGTGAAGGGACGACGACATTTCGGTCCGTCCTGGACCAATCTCAAGTCGATTGTGCATGGACCATTCTCACACTCGACTTGAGAATGGTCCAGGACGGAAAGAAAAAACGTCGTCGCCCCTTCACCAACAAGTGTGTGGCCTGGTCAATATATTTAGTAATGCTATATAATATATATCCAATGATGCTATATAATATATATCCACTGATGCTATATAATATATATCCAGTAACGCTATATAATATATAACCAGTAATATTATATAATATATATCTTGAAATGCTATATAATATATATCCAGTAATGCTATATAATATATATCCAATAATGCTATAAAATATATATCTTGAAATGCTATATAATATATATCTAGTAATGCTATATAATATATATCTAGTAATGCTATATAATATATATCTAGTAATGCTATATAATACATAACCAGTATTGCTATGTAATACATATCCAGTAATGCTATATAATAATGTTAAACTTTAAGACTTAAAATAACATTACTCGGGTCAAGCTCGACCACCAAGAAATAAATTTACATAATGACTGGAAGTTGCTTTATGGCCACATCATCCAAGAGACGACGTTGGTTCCGAGCTGAATCAACGTTATCATCGATAATTAGACGTTGAATCAACTTTCATGACGTTGTTACGGCGTTGAACTGCCGTTGCTCTTGAACATTGTGCCCAACGAGTTATCAGTAGATGATATATTAGTGAAATTATCAATCGTTATCAAATTAAACAACCCGTTCTCGCACTTTCGTATAGTCAATATTGACTTATTATATACGTGCATATGTGACATACTTAACATACTAGTTTACCTTGAAAAGCTTCATAGAAAACACCGACCTTACCTAACCTTCTTAGTATGTTAAGATAAGCATCTTATTGCTTCGTAATTACAATTATTACTTAACCTATTATAGGTATAGGTTAAGTAATAATTGTAATTACGGAGCAATAAGATGCTTATCTTAACATACTAAGAAGGTTAGGTAAGGTCGGTGTTTTCTATGAAGCTTTTCAAGGTAAACAAGTATGTTAAGTATGTCACATATGCACATATTTAATAAGTCAATATTGACTATAAGAAAGTGCGAGAACGGGTTGAATTAAACACACCGACGCAAAATCATCAGTATCATGGGGCCATCTTGACTAACTCTTTGTCACAAAAAATATAATTCACTTGACATTCACTCTAAATGATAACAAACTCTCGAATCACTTCTTTAATGAGTGCACTCTGAACAAAAAAACTTTTCTTAATCACTATATATGCCGGCGAATCACTGGACACTCAGAGTGAATGTGATATTTTTTAATTATCTATGAATTTAGTCTGCTACGAATATAGTTATTAATGGCTGATAGAACTTATCAAAATCCGCCCACAAAAAGTTTATTTCTCCAAACTGTTGCAACTTTTCCCAGGAATTCCTATACGCTGGTGATATGCTAAGTGTTGCAGGCGATGAGTCACAATAACGTGGCTGAAGTAAGTTGACCAGACCACACACTAGAAGTTGAAGGACGACGACGTTTCGGTCCGTCCTGGACCATTCTCAAGTCGATTGTCTCACAATCAACTTGAGAATGATCCAGGACGGACCGAAACGTCGTCGTTCCTTCAACTTCTAGTGTCTTGTCTGGTCAACATGCTAAGTGTTCCGCCAATCAATGGCCTTTCCTCTTCGAGTATTAATTGGGCCAGAAATCTTAATAGATTAGGTTAGGTTCCTCTTTTTCGATTTTTTTTTTACAAACAGCTTTACATTAATGTAAGTTAGGTTCCTCTTTTTCGTTTTATTTTACAAACAGCTTTACATTAATGTTTAAATGTAGTGGCATGTTTAAATGTTGACAGATTTTAATTTGCGTTCTTAAATTATTGAGGAGTCAAGTGGATTGCGCTGAAAGAAGAGTTCTTGAAGCTAACTTAATCCACAGCTTAAAGTCAAGAGTCGACAGAGATATAGGAAGATTGGATAGTTAAATTAAACGCAACGGATACAAGTTCATTGATGTATCACCAACCTGTTAATCAACTGAAATTGATCTCATATTTTTCTTTCGTTTTTGATGTTTAGGGGCATTGTGTGTTCTCACCTAGTTGTGCTTGCGGGGCTTGAGCTCTGGCTCTTTGGTCCCGCCTCTCAACCGTCAATCAACTGATGTTCAGATTCCTGAGCGTACTGGACTCTATCATATCTACATATGAAATTGTGTATGGAGTCAGCCTCCACCAAATCACTGTCTAATGCATTCCACTTGTTAACTACTCAGACACTGAAAAAGTTCTTTCTAACGTCCCTGTGGCTCATTTGGGTACTCAGTCTTCACCTGTGTAATACCAACTAATAGATCTTTCTCTCTGTCCGTTTCATGAAGTACTTCATCTTCAATTTGGTATCCTGTGTCCGGCCTCCAGTTTCCACCGCCTAGTTTCATTACTTTGCATTTACTCGGGTTGAACTTTAGCAGCCATTTGTTGGACTATTCATTCAGTCTGTCTTGGTCGTCTTGAAGCCTCCTAGTATCATCCTCTGTTTCAATCCTCCTCATAATTTATACATCATCAGGAAACATTGAGAGAAACGAGTCTATACCCCTTGGGAGATCATTTTCTTATATCAGAAATAGTATAGTTCCAAGGAATGACCCCTGCAGGACTCCACTTGTAATGTCTCGCCAACCTGAGACCTCACCCCACACATTGACTCGTTGTCTTGTCTCATGTTGCTTAGGTACTCCTTTATCCAGTGGAGTACCTTCCCTTTCACTCCAGCCTGCATCTCCAGCTTTTTCACTAGGCTCTTGTGTGGTACTGGATCAAAGGCTTTCTGGCATTCCAAGAAAATGCAGTCTGCCCACCCTTCTCTTTCTTGCCTGATTTTTGTTGCCTGGTCGTAGAATTCAAGTAACCTTGTGAGGCAGGACTTCCCATCCCTGAACCCATGTTGATGCTGTGTTACAAAGTTCCTTCGTTCCAGATGTTCCACTAGCTTTCTTCGCACAATCTTCTCCATCAACTTGCATGGTATGCAGGTTAGGGACACTGGCCTGTAGTTCAGTGCCTCCTGTCTATCCCATTTCTTGTATATCGGGACTACATTAGCTGCTTTCCAAATTTCTGGTAGTTCCCCTCTTGCCAGTGATTTGTTATACACTATGGAGAGTTGCAGACACAGTTCTTCTGCTCCTTCCTTTAGTATCCATGGGGAGATTCCATCTGGGCCTATAGCCTTTGTCACATCCAACTCTAGTAAACTCTTCCTTACTTCCCCGCTGGTAATCTCAAACTCTTCCAGTGATTCCTGGTTAACTATTCCCTCTCCTATCTCTGGAATTTCTCCTTGCTCTGAGGTGAAGACCTGTAATTTCTTATTCAGTTCCTCACACACTTCCTTGTCGTTTGTAGTGAATCCTTCTGCCCCTATCCTTAATTTCATAACCATTTCATTTCATCATTCATTTCATTTGTGTGTGTGTGTGTGTGTGTGTGTGTGTGTGTGTGTGTGTGTGTGTGTGTGTGTGTGTGTGTGTGTGTGTGTGTGTGTGTGTGTGTGTGTGTGTGTGTGTACTCACCTAGTTGTGCTTGCGGGGGTTGAGCTCAGGCTCTTTGGTCCCGCCTCTCAACTGTCAATCAACAGGTGTACAGATTCCTGAGCCTATTGGGCTCTATCATATCTACTGTGTATGGAGTCTGCCTTAATGTGTGTGTGTGTGTGTGTGTGTGTGTGTGTGTGTGTGTGTGTGTGTGTGTGTGTGTGTGTGTGTGTGTGTGTGTGTGTGTGTGTGTGTGTGTGTGTGTGTGTGTGTGTGTGTGTGTGTGTGTGTGTGTGTGTGTGTGTGTGTGTGTGTGTGTGTGTGTGTGTGTGTGTGTGTGTGTGTGTGTGTGTGTTTGTGTGTGTGTGTGAGAGTGTGTGTGTGTGTGTGTGTGTGTGTGAGTGTGTGTGTGTGTGTGTGTGTACTTACCTAGTTGTGCTTGCGGGGGTTGAGCTCTGGCTCTTTGGTCCCGCCTCTCAACCGTCAATCAACAGGTGTACAGGTTCCTGAGCCTATTGGGCTCTATCATATCTACACTTGAAACTGTGTATGGAGTCAGCCTCCACCACATTGCTTCCTAATGCATTCCATTTGTCAACCACTCTGACACTAAAAAAGTTCTTTCTAATATCTATGTGGCTCATTTGGGCACTCAGTTTCCACCTGTGTCCCCTAGTGCGTGTGCCCCTTGTGTTAAATAGCCTGTCTTCATCAACCCTGTCGATTCCCTTGAGAATCTTGAATGTGGTGATCATGTCCCCCCTAACTCTTCTGTCTTCCAACGAAGTGAGGTTCAATTCCTGTAGTCTCTCCTCGTAGCTCATACCTCTTAGCTCGGGTACTATTCTGGTGGCAAACCATTGAACCTTTTCCAGTTTAGTCTTATGCTTGACTAGATATGGACTCCATGCTGGAGCCGCATACTCCATGATTGGTCTGACATATGTAGTATATTATGTTCTGAAAGATTCCTTACACAAGTTTCTAAAGGCCGTTCTTATGTTAGCCAACCTGGCATATGCTGCTGATGTTATCCTCTTGATATGAGCTTCAGGGGACAGGTCTGGCGTGATATCAACCCCCAGGTCTTTCTCTCTGACTCTTGAAGTATTTTATTTCCCAAGTGATACCTTGTATCTGGTCTCCTGCTTCCTACCCCTATCTTCATTAGATTACATTTGCTTGGGTTAAACTCTAACATCCATTTGTTCGACCATTCATGCAGCTTGTCCAGGTCTTCTTGAAGCCTCAAGCTGTCCTCCCCTGTCTTAATCCTTCTCATAATTTTGGCGTCGTCAGCAAACATTGAGAGGAATGAGTCTATACCCTCTGGGAGATCATTTACGTATATCAGAAACAGGATAGGTCCAAGCACAGAGCCCTGTGGGACTCCACTGGTGACTTCACGCCATTCTGAGGTCTCACCCCTCACTATAACTCTCTGCTTCCTATTGCTTAGGTACTCCCTTATCCACTGGAGCGCCCTACCAGTTACTCCTGTCTGTTTCTCCAGCTTATGCATCAACCTTTTATGGGGTACTGTGTCAAAGGCTTTCCGACAGTCCAAAAAAATGCAGTCCGCCCATCCTTCTCTTTCTTGCTTAATCTTTGCCACCTGATCATGTAAGGCCTGTAAGGCAAGATTTACCCTCCCTGAACCCATGTTGATGGGTTGTCACGAAGTCTCTTCTCTCCAGATGTGTTACTAGGTTTTTTCTCACAATCTTCTACATCACCTTGCATGGTATACAAGTTAAGGACACTGGCCTATAGTTCAGTGCCTCTTGTCTGTCACCCTTTTTAAATATTGGTACTACATTAGAAGTCTTCCATGCTTCTGGTAGGTCTCCCGTTACCAGTGACCTACTATACACTATGGAGAGTGGCAAGCAAAGTGCTCCTGCACACTCTTTCAATACCCATGGTGAGATTCCATCCGGCCCAACAGCTTTTCTCACATCCAGCTCCAATAGGTGCTTCTTGACCTCATCTCTTGTAATTTCGAACCTTTCCAAGGTCACCTGGTTTGGTGCCACCTCTCCTAGCGCCGTGACTTCTCCCTGTTCTATTGTAAAGACCTCCTGGAACCTTTTGTTGAGTTCTTCACACACCTCTTTGTCATTCTCTGTGTACCTGTCCTCGCTCACCCTAAGTTT
This sequence comes from Procambarus clarkii, assembly GCF_040958095.1. NCBI lineage: Eukaryota > Metazoa > Arthropoda > Malacostraca > Decapoda > Cambaridae > Procambarus > Procambarus clarkii. The sequence continues at coordinate 33,266,931 of NC_091157.1, forward strand.
CATCACCTGTTCCTTCACTGTTGTCTTCCTCCTGATGTGACTGTGTAGTAGCTTTGGTTCGGTCTTGGCTTTATTAGCTATATCATTTTTATACCTTTTCTCAGCTGCTCTTCTCACACTAACATACTCGTTCCTGGTTCTTTGGTATCTCTCTCTACTTTCTGGTGTTCTGTTATTACGGAAGTTCCTCCATGCCCTTCTGTTCAGCTCCTTTGCTTTCATACATTCCCTATTAAACCACGGATTCTTCCTTTGCTTCTCTGTTTTTTCCTGTTGGGCTGGGACAAACCTGCTTACAGCCTCCTGACATTTTTGGGTGACATAGTCCATCATGTCTTGTATGGACTTGGTTCCGAGTTCTGTGTCCCAATGTATATCCCATAGGAATTTATTCATCTCCTCATAGTTTCCCTTTCGGTACGCCAACCCTTTGTTTCCCAGTTCTTTTTTGGGGGTGATAATTCCTAGCTCAACCAGGTACTCAAAGCTCAATTCACTATGATCACTCATTCCCAAAGGGGCTTCCAACTTAACTTCCCTTATATCCGACTCATTTAGGGTAAATATCAGATCAAGCAAGGCTGGTTCATCCCCTCCTCTCGTTCTTGTCGGTCCCTTGACGTGTTGACTTAGAAAGTTTCTTGTTGCCACATCCAGCAGCTTAGCTCTCCATGTGTCTGGGCCTCCATGTGGGTCTCTTGTTTCCCCAATCTATCTTTCCATGGTTGAAGTCTCCCATGATTAGTAGCCTGGATCCGTTCCTGCTGGCCACAAAAGCTGCTCTCTCTATTATATTGATGGTGGCCAAGTTGTTTCTATCATATTCCAGTCTGGGTCTTCTGACATTCGGTGGGGGGTTATATATGACTACTACTATAATTTTCTGTCCTCCAGTTACTATGGTGCCTGATATGTAGTCACTGAAATCTTCACAGTTCTGAATTACCATCTCTTCGAAACTCCAACCTTCTCTTAGTAGCAAAGCTACACCTCCTCCCCCTCTCCCGTCTCTCTCTTTTCTCACTACATAGTAGCCCTGTGCAAACACTGTGTGTGTGTGTGTGTGTGTGTGTGTGTGTGTGTGTGTGTGTGTGTGTGTGTGTGTGTGTGTGTGTGTGTGTGTGTGTGTGTATGTGTGTGTGTGTGTGTGTGTACTCACCTATATGTACTCACCTATATGTGCTTGCAGGATCGAGCATTGACTCTTGGATCCCGCCTTTCTAGCTATCGGTTGTTTACAGCAATGACTCCTGTCCCATTTCCCTATCATACCTAGTTTTAAAAGTATGAATAGTATTTGCTTCCACAACCTGTTCCCCAAGTGCATTCCATTTTTCTACTACTCTCACGCTAAAAGAAAACTTCCTAACATCTCTGTGACTCATCTGAGTTTCCAGTTTCCACCCATGTCCCCTCGTTCTGTTATTATTACGTGTGAACATTTCATCTATTTCCACTTTATCAATTCCCCTGAGTATTTTATATGTCCCTATCATATCTCCTCTCTCCCTTCTTTTCTCTAGTGTCGTTAGGTTCAGTTCCTTCAGCCGCTCTTCATATCCCATCCCTCGTAACTCTGGGACAAGCCTCGTCGCAAACCTCTGAACCTTCTCCAGTTTCTTTATGTGTTTCTTCAGGTGGGGGCTCCATGATGGCGCGGCATACTCTAAGACGGGTCTCACGTAGGCAGTGTAAAGCGCCCTAAAAGCTTCCTCATTTAGGTTTCTGAATGAAGTTCTAATTTTCGCCAGTGTAGAGTACGCTGCTGTCGTTATCCTATTTATATGTGCCTCAGGAGTTAGATTAGGTGTCACATCCACTCCCAGGTCTCTTTCTCGAATCGTTACAGGTAGGCTGTTCCCCTTCATTGTGTACTGTCCCTTTGGTCTCCTGTCACCTGATCCCATTTCCATAACTTTACATTTACTGGTGTTAAACTCCAGTAGCCATTTCCCTGACCATCTCTGCAGCCTGTTTAAGTCCTCTTGGAGGATCCTACAATCCTCGTCTGTCACAACTCTTCTCATTAATTTTGCGTCATCTGCAAACATTGACATGTATGATTCCACTCCTGTAAACATATCATTTACGTAAATTAGAAAGAGGATTGGTCCCAGCACCGATCCTTGAGGTACTCCACTTGTTACTGTTCGCCAGTCCGACTTTTCGCCCCTTACCATTACCCTCTGGCTCCTTCCTGTTAGGTAGTTCTTCACCCATACTAGGGCCTTTCCGCTTACTCCTGCCTGCCTCTCAAGTTTGTATAGCAGTCTCATGTGCGGTACCGTATCAAAGGCCTTTTGGCAGTCAAGAAATATGCAGTCTGCCCAGCCTTCTCTGTCCTGCCTTATCCTTGTTACTTTATCATAGAATTCTAAAAGGTTTGTTAGGCATGATTTCCCTGTCCAGAACCCATGTTGGTGCTTGTTTACAAACCCAATGCTCTCCAGGTGCTCAACAAGTCTTAGCCTAATTATTCTTTCAAGAATTTTGCAGGGGATGCTTGTCAGTGATACGGGTCTGTAGTTAAGTGCCTCCTCCCTATCACCCTTTTTGAAAATCGGTACGACATTTGCCTCCTTCCAGCAACTGGGCAATTCTCCCGTCATAAGTGACTCATTAAAGATCATTGCCAGAGGCACGCTGAGAGCCTGCGCTGCCTCTTTGAGTATCCACGGTGATACTTTGTCTGGTCCAACAGCTTTATTTGCATCCAGTGTTGTCAACTGTTTCATTACATCCTCTGCTGTCAGCTCTATATCCGATAGTCTTTCATCTTGGGTAATCTCTTCTAACAATGGGAGCTGCTCAGGCTCGGTTGTGAACACTCCATGGAATTTTGCATTCAGTACCTCGCAGATTTCCTTGTCGCTTTCTGTATATGCCCCTTCTGTTTTCCTCAGTCTTGTCACTTGGTCATTTACCGACATCTTCCTTCTTATATGGCTATGTAGTAATTTTGGTTGCTTTTTCGCTTTGACTGCAATATCGTTCTCATAATTCCTTTCCGACACTCGTCTTATGTTAATGTAATCATTCCTAGCTCTGTTACATCTAATCCTGTTGTGTGTGTGTGTGTGTGTGTGTGTGTGTGTGTGTGTGTGTGTGTGTGTGTGTGTGTGTGTGTGTACTCACCTAGTGGAAGGTTCATCTAGTTGTATTCACCAAGTTGTGCTTACGGGGGTTGAGCTCTGCTCTTTCGGACCACCTCTCAACTGTCAATCAATCGACTGTTACTAACTACTTCTTCTTTTTTTTCACACACGCACACACACACACCCAGGAAACAGCCCGTAACATCTGTCTAACTCCCAGGTACGTGCTTCTTCGGATGGGGACTCCATGATGAGGAGGCATACTCTAAGACTAGCCTCACGTAGGCAGTGTAAAGTGCCCTAAATGCCTCCTTACTTATTTTTCTGAATGATGTTCTAACTTTTGACAGTGTAGAGTACGCTGCTGTCATTATCCTATTTATATGTGCTTCAGGAGATAGATTAGGTGTTACCTCCACTCCCAGGTCTCTTTATCGCGTCGTCACAGGTAGTCAGTTCCCCTTCATTGTGTACTGTCCCTTTGGTCTCCTATCACCAAGTCCCATTTCCATAACTTTACATTTGCTCGTGTTGATCTCCAGTAGCCCTTTCTCTGACCATCTTTGCAGCCTGTTCAAGTCCTCTTGGGGGATTCTACACTCCTCATCTGTTACAACTCTTCTCATCAACTTTGCTTCATCTGTGAACATCGACATGTAGGACTCTACTCCTGTAAACATGTCGTTAACATATATTAGAAATAGAAATGGTCCCAGCACCGATCCTTCAGGTACTCCACTCGTCTCTGTTCGCCAGTCCGAATTCTCGCCCCTTATCGTCACCGATAAGGGGACGGCTCTGGCTCTTTCCTCTGGCTCCTTCTGGCACCTATGGCTCCTTCCTGTTAGGTAGTTCCTTATCCATGCTAGGGCCTTTCCTCCCACCCACGCCTGTTTCTCGAGTTTGAATAACTCATGTCTCATGTGCGGTGCTGTATCAAAGCCTTTTTAGCAGTCCAGAAATATGCAGTCTGCCCAACCTTCTCTGTCCTGTCTTATCTCCGTTATTTTATCATAGAATTCCGAAAGGTTTGTTAGGTACGATTTCCCTTTCCAGAACCCATGTTGATGTTTGTTTACAAACCTAATGTTCTCCAGGTGTGCAATCAGTCTTAGCCTAATCATTCTTTTAAGTATTTTACAGGGAATGCTTGTCAGTGATACAGGTCTATAGTTAAGTGCCTCCTCCCTATTACCTTTCTTGAAAATCGGCACGACATTTGCCCTCTTCCAGCAATTGGGCATTTCTCCCGACATAAGTGATTCATTAAAGATCCTAAGTAGAGGCACACTGAGGGCCTGCACTGCCTCTTTTAGTATCCATGGTGATACTTTGTCTGGTCCAACGCTTTAGTTGCATCCACAGTGGTCAACTGTTTCATTACATCCTCTGCTGTCACCTCTATATCTGATAGTCTTTCATCTAGGGTAATCTCTTCTAACAATGGGAGCTGCTCAGGCTCGGTTGTGAACAGTCCATGGAAACTGGCATTCAGTGCCTCGCAGATTTCCTTGTCACTTTCTGTTTATGCCTCCTCTGTTTTCCTAGGTCTTGTCAATTGATCGTTCACCGACATTTTTCTGCTTATATGGCTGTGTAGTAATTTAGGTTGCTTTTTCGCTTTGATCACAATATCGTTCTCATAATTTATTTCCGATGCTCGTCTTATGTTAATGTAATCGTTCCTAGCTCTGTTGCATCTGATCCTGTTTTCCTGTGTCCTTTGTCTTCTGTATTTCCTCCACTCCCGCCTGCTGCTAATTTTTGCTTACAGACACTGTCTATTAAACCATGGGTTATTATATTCTCTCATACTTTTTCCTTTACTGTTGATATAAATCTCTCTTCGGCCTCCTGGCATTTCCATATGACCAGGTCCATTATATCTTGGACTGTTTTTCCACTAATTTCTTCCTCTCACTGCACTTCTCCCAGATAGTCCCTTATCCTCCTGTAGTCCCCTTTCCTGTAGTCAACTCTCTTTTCCCAGACTTCTTGTCCCTTGGTCAAAATTTTGAATTCCATCATGTAGTCAAAGACTAGGACACAATGGTCACTGGCCCCTACAGGTATTTCATTTTCCAAATTCTCGATGTCTTCTACGTTCTGGGGGAAAATCAGGTCTAATAGGCTCGGTGCATCTCCTCCACTTTCCCTTGTGTCTTCCTTCACATATTGTGATAGGAAATTCCTGTCTGTAACATCTTCTAACTTTGCTCCCATACTCCTGCCTAGGCATTCTACTGTTTGGTGGGGGATTGAAGATTACCAAGATAACAATTTTCCTCCCATCAGCTGTCAGAGGTCCATGTATGGAAGGGAGGGAGGGAATTATCGGGGTAAAGTGCCAAGCCATTTTGACCACATAGCACTGGGAAGGGGTCAGGATAAGGATTTGGGATGGGACGGGGGGGAAAGGAATGGTGCCCAGCCACTTGTGTGGACGGTCGGGTGATTGAACGCCGACCTGCAGAAAGCGAGACCGACGCTCTACCGTCCAGCCCAAGTGGGAGGACATCCATGAATGGCGCTTGTGCTCTCTTTGGTACCCCGATTTCTCAGGTCTTCAAACTTCCATTTCCGCTCTATTAGGAGTGCCACTCCCTCTCCCTGTGTCTGTGTCCGCTCTTTTCTAATCACCTGGTACCCCTCTGGAAAGATTGCATCCGAGATCATGCCATATATTTTAGTTTCCACTATTGCAACTATGTCAGGATCTGCCTCACTAACTCTTTCTTCTATCTCTTCTGCTTTATTTGATACCCCAACAGCATTGGTGTACCAAACCTTGAGACTCTTCTTGGAAACTCTCGTACTAGAGTTCATCCTTTCTCTGGGGGATCTGGGGGTGTCAGGGGGGTGAATGGGGTCTGGGCGGATCCGGGGGGTGTCTGGGGGGGTGCATGGAGTCTGGAAGGGTGCTTAGGGGGGTGAATGGGGTTGGGCATCTTGGAAGGTAGGTAGGAAGGACTGGGGTAGGGCCTGGGTAGGTAGGTCTGGAGTAGGAATGTCATACTGGGTCTGAAAATTAGGGAGGGTCTGAGAGGCATGGGGGTCTGAGAGGTAGCGTGAGGCTGAGAGTCAGAGAGAGGTTGAGATGTTGGGGGGGGGGTGGAGAAGGATAGAGCTGGTGGGGGGAAGAGGGGAGGATGGAGCATGGATAGTGAGAGTGGGAGAGAGGTTGTATTAGTGATGGGGAACTCAGGGGTTGGCTTGGGTATTGGGGCAGAAAGGGGGAAGAGGGAAATGGACGAAGTGGTGGGAGAGTCCCCCCATCCCACACGGGGGTCCATGTGACCCCCTCGCAAGAGGAGGGGGTCACATGGATGAAAGGGGGCAGAGGAGGGGTGAGGGCTGGGCGGGTTTTGGGGATTGAAGGGATGAGGGGGTCCTTGGAATGTGGGATGAAGCAAATGGATTTGAATGTAATGGGCTCAGAGGGGACAGGGGAGTTGTTGGTGAGATAAGCAGGGGCGAGGGATGGGAGGGATAATTTGGGGAGGGTGTGACCTGGGAAGCAGTTGTGGGCTGGTTGGCATGGGTGGGGTGGGTAACCACGCCCGAATGGAAAGAGTTAGTGAGGGAGGGATGGGGGTATCCAGGGGAGGGGCGACCAGCATGACAGTGCTTCACTGAGGAGGTCAATCATGCTCCATGGATTACTCAAAGCCAAGGTATCATCGAGGCAGTAATGGATCGAGATTGAAGATTCTGAGTTACAGGTGATCTTGAGGGGATATTAGAGCCGAGATGGCAGGGAAAGTGGTGGAAATCCACAGCCGCATTGGGCCTTACAACTGTAACAAGTAACGGCCTGCCCTGGTACAGTTCACACACACGCACACACACACACATGCACACACGCACCCACACACACTCACACACACTCATACACACACACAAGCACACGCACGCATGAGGGGACCTTGGTTTGTTCTTGGTAGGGAGGGAGTCTTGGTTCAGTCTTGGTAGGGACTAGACGTGTAGGGGCAGCGGTCCGAGTATACCGAGGGAACAATAGGGTCAAGGGAGCATGTGTAGTGGGCAGTGAGAAAGAGATTAGTGTCAATGGAACAGTGGCAGTGTAAAGAAACGCATTGATCAAATGTCATGGTGAATTAGTTTACCATGTAGATGGGATAATTAAAAAAGATCGATTCCTTGTGGAACATCATTGGCACCAGCGGTGACCCACGTGAAGACCTGAAGAACCCAACAGGATTATCAACGACCTCACCATAAGGACAGCACTATAGCACTTTATTTACTCACCTAGTCGGTGCTGAACAGGACGGCTTGGCTAGTGAGTTCTGCTTCTCAATCAACCAAGTGATGTACGAAGCGTGTTAAAATATACATTTCAACAATATTTCATCTATACGTAGATATCTCTAGTGGCTCAGTTAGGGTAGGAAAGTCTTAACACCTCCCCCCTGCATAAGAACGTCCGAATAGGGGCCCTTGACACTTAGTTGACAAATGACAATAACTACAATCTCTCACCCTCCTCCCCATCCTCCCTCTACTTCCCCTAAGCATACATAAATAGATCTCATCTGTGCCTCTCCCCTTTCCTCCCTATATATCTCGCTCTAAACTCCCCATACACCCCCCCCCCTACACACCACACACGTACACACTACACCACACCACACCATACATGCACTCGTTCTCTTTCCATCTCTCTTCCTCTCCCCCCACCACTCCCTCTCTCTCCCCCTTCTCCCTCTTTCTCCCCCTCTCCCTCTCTCCCACCCTCTCTTCCTCCCTCTCTCTCTCTCTCTCCCTCTCCTCTCTCTATCTCCTCCTCTCCTTTCTTCTCACCTCAGTGAGAAGGTCGAGAAGGCCGTGACCGCCCACACACACACACACACACACACACACACACACACACACACACACACACACACACACACACACACACACACACACACACACACACACACACACATACACACACACACACACACAACACACACACACACTATAGAGCCCAGTAGGCTCAGGAATCTGTACACCAGTTGATTGACGGTTGAGAGGCGGGACCAAAGAGCCAAAGCTCAACCCCCGCAAGCACAATTAGGTGAGTACACACACATACACACACACATACACACACACACACACACACACACACACACACACACACACACACACACACACACACACACACACACACACACCACAACCCCCCTGTCCCTTCCACATTTGCACCTCCACAACGATTCCCCTGCCCCTGCTACATCACACTTGTCAGCGACCCCAGTGGGTCAAGCCATGCCCTCCCCAAACCCACCTTCCCATCCCCCCTCCCCAAATACCCCTTCCCACTCCCCTGCCCCTTCTACCCCATTGACTTCAATTCCATCTACTCCATCCCAGCTTCCACTGCACCCCTCTTCCACTCACCCCCAAACCCCACCCAACCCTCACCCCTCCTATGCACCTCCAGCCCACATTTAACCCCCTCACCTTGTGACCCCCTAACACCTTCCCCCATCTCCCTCTTCCCCTCTTCTACCCCAAAACCCCCACCTACCCCCGATTCCCCCCTAACTAATATACCCTCTCTTCCACTCCCAGCACCCATGCTCCATTCTCATCTCAGCTCTCCGCCCTCAGTATCCCTCTTCCCCCCAACCTCTCAACCTCTATCTGACTCTCAGTCTCACTCTATTTCTCAACCCCCCTATGCTATTCAGACCCCTAACTTTCAGACCCATTATGCCCTTCCTACCCCCCTAGATGCCCAGACCCCATTCGCCTACCAGGCACTCCCAGGCACCCCCCTAGCACCCCCCCACTCACCCCCACAGCCCCCACTTGCCCCCCAGACACCCCCCAGTTCCCCCCAGACCCCTGGTGAAAGGGGGAACTCTGACACCCGAGTTTCCAAGAAGAGTCTCAAGGTTTGGTACACCAATGCTGATGGGGTAGCCAATAAAGCAGAAGAGATAAAAGAAAGAGTTAGTGAGGCAGACCCAGACATAGTGGCAATAGTGGAAACTAAAATAAATGGCATGATCTCGGATGCAATCTTTCCAGAGGGGTACCAGGTGATAAGAAAAGAAAGGACACAGAGACAGGGAGGAGGAGTGGCACTACTAATAAAGCGGAAATGGAAGTTTGATGAGCTGGAAAATCCGGGTACCAATGAAAGCACAAGCTTCATACATGGAACTCTGACAGTGGATGGGAAGAAGAATGTAATCTTGATACTCTACAATCCCCCACCAAACAGTAGAAGGCCCAGGCAGGAGTACGAGGACAGCAACAAGACATGTATGGATGAACTGCAGAGGGCAGCAACTTTAGCGCATAGAATGAGAGCGAAGCTGCTGGTCATGGGGGACCTAAATCACGGAGAGATAAATTGGGAAACGAGGAATCCCCATGGCGGGGAGGAGACCTGGGGAGCGAAGCTGGTAGACGTTATTGACAGGAATTTCCTAACACAGCATGTGAAAGAAGATACTAGGGAAAGAGGAGAGGATACGCCCAGCCTATTAGATCTCATTATCACTCAGAATGTAGAAGACATCGAGCAGTTGGAACATGAAATACCACTAGGAGCTAGTGACCATTGTGTCCTAGTCTTTGACTACATGATGGAGCTTAAAATTGTGACCAAAGGACAAGAGGTCCGGGAAAGGAGACTTGATTACAGAAAAGGGGACTACAGAAGGATAAGGGACTACCTGGGAGAAGCGCAGTGGGAGGAAGAACTTAGAGGAAAAACAGTGCAAGGTATGATGAACCAAGTCATATTGAAATGCAAGGAGGCTGAAGATAGATTTATTCCAACAATAAAGGAAAAAAGCAGGAGGGAATATAATAACCCATGGTTTAATAGACAGTGTCAGGAAGCAAAGGTGAGAAGCAGGAGGGAGTGGAGGAAGTACAGAAGACAAAGGACAGAGGACAACAGGATTAGATGTAACAGAGCTAGGAATGATTACATTAACATAAGACGAGTGTCGGAAAGGAATTATGAGAACGATATTGCAGTCAAAGCGAAAAAGCAACCAAAATTACTACATAGCCATATAAGAAGGAAGATGTCGGTAAATGACCAAGTGACAAGACTGAGGAAAACAGAAGGGGCATATACAGAAAGCGACAAGGAAATCTGCGAGGTACTGAATGCAAAATTCCATGGAGTGTTCACAACCGAGCCTGAGCAGCTCCCATTGTTAGAAGAGATTACCCAAGATGAAAGACTATCGGATATAGAGGTGACAGCAGAGGATGTAATGAAACAGTTGACAACACTGGATGCAAATAAAGCTGTTGGACCAGACAAAGTATCACCGTGGATACTCAAGGAGGCAGCGCAGGCTCTCAGCGTGCCTCTGGCAATGATCTTTAATGAGTCACTTATGTCGGGAGAATTGCCCAGTTGCTGGAAGGAGGCAAATGTCGTACCGATTTTCAAAAAGGGTGATAGGGAGGAGGCACTTAACTTCAGACCCGTATCACTGACAAGCATCCCCTGCAAAATACTTGAAAGAATAATTAGGCTAAGACTTGTTGAGCACCTGGAGAGCATTGGGTTTGTAAACAAGCACCAACATGGGTTCTGGACAGGGAAATCATGCCTAACAAACCTTTTAGAATTCTATGATAAAGTAACAAGGATAAGGCAGGACAGAGAAGGCTGGGCAGACTGCATATTTCTTGACTGCCAAAAGGCCTTTGATACGGTACCGCACATGAGACTGCTATACAAACTTGAGAGGCAGGCAGGAGTAAGCGGAAAGGCCCTAGTATGGGTGAAGAACTACCTAACAGGAAGGAGCCAGAGGGTAATGGTAAGGGGCGAAAAGTCGGACTGGCGAACAGTAACAAGTGGAGTACCTCAAGGATCGGTGCTGGGACCAATCCTCTTTCTAATTTACGTAAATGATATGTTTACAGGAGTGGAATCATACATGTCAATGTTTGCAGATGACGCAAAATTAATGAGAAGAGTTGTGACAGACGAGGATTGTAGGATCCTCCAAGAGGACTTAAACAGGCTGCAGAGATGGTCAGGGAAATGGCTACTGGAGTTTAACACCAGTAAATGTAAAGTTATGGAAATGGGATCAGGTGACAGGAGACCAAAGGGACAGTACACAATGAAGGGGAACAGCCTACCTGTAACGATTCGAGAAAGAGACCTGGGAGTGGATGTGACACCTAATCTAACTCCTGAGGCACATATAAATAGGATAACGACAGCAGCGTACTCTACACTGGCGAAAATTAGAACTTCATTCAGAAACCTAAATGAGGAAGCTTTTAGGGCGCTTTACACTGCCTACGTGAGACCCGTCTTAGAGTATGCCGCGCCATCATGGAGCCCCCACCTGAAGAAACACATAAAGAAACTGGAGAAGGTTCAGAGGTTTGCGACGAGGCTTGTCCCAGAGCTACGAGGGATGGGATATGAAGAGCGGCTGAAGGAACTGAACCTTACGACACTAGAGAAAAGAAGGGAGAGAGGAGATATGATAGGGACATATAAAATACTCAGGGGAATTGACAAAGTGGAAATAGATGAAATGTTCACACGTAATAATAACAGAACGAGGGGACATGGGTGGAAACTGGAAACTCAGATAAGTCGCAGAGATGTTAGGAAGTTTTCTTTTAGCGTGAGAGTAGTAGAAAAATGGAATGCACTTGGGGAACAGGTTGTGGAAGCAAATACTATTCATACTTTTAAAACTAGGTATGATAGGGAAATGGGACAGGAGTCATTGCTGTAAACAACCGATAGCTAGAAAGGCGGGATCCAAGAGTCAATGCTCGATCCTGCAAGCACATATAGGTGAGTACACACACACACACACACACACACACACACACACACACACACACACACACACACTCTGTCTCCCTCCCTCCCTTCCCCTATCCACTCCCTCTCTCCCTACCCTAGAACCCCCCCATCCCACACACACACAAATGCACAGGACTGCATAGAATATCACTCACGCTCGGCTCCGCTGGGTCCGCGGAGATGTCACCAGCGGAGTCCCACAGGACTCAGTACTTGGATTCATCCTGTTTCTAATATATGTAAACCATCATCCGGATGGTATAGACTCATTCTTCTCAATGTTTGCTGATGATGCAAAAATTATGAGAAGAATCAAGACAGATTAAGATAGACAGAGACTACAGGATGACCTGGACAAACTGGAGGAATGATCTAGAAAATGGCTGCTAAAGTTCAACTCAGAAAAGTGTTAAGTAATGAAATTAGGCGAAGGGAGCAGGAGGGTGAACACAAGGTGCCATCTGGGAGGTGAAATCCTGAAAGAGTCAAATAGAGAGAAAGATCTAGGGGTCGATATCACACCGAACCTGTCTCCAGAGGCCCACATCAAAAGGATATCATCAGCGGCATATGCTAGGTTGGCCAACATGAGAACTGTCTTTAGAAACTTGTGTAAGGAATCATTCAGGATCCTGTATACCACTTATGTCAGACCAATCCTGAAATATGGAGCTCCAGCCTTGGAGTCCATACCTAGTTAAACAAAAGATGAATTAAGAGAGGATTCAGCAGTATGCCACCAGGCTCGTCCTGGAACTCAGAGGAATGAGCTACGAGGAAAGGCTAAAGGAGTGGAACCTCACATCCCTGGAAAACAAAAGAGTAAGGGGAGACACGATAACCACCAACAAAATTATCAGGAGAATTGACAAGGAGGACAGAGACACACACTTCAGCACGGGTGTAACACGAACATGGGATCACAAATGGAAACTTCGTACCCAGATGAGCCACAGAGATGTAAGAAAGAATTTTTTCAGTGTCAAGAGTAGTTAATAAATGGAACGCACTAGGAAGTGATGTGGTGGTGGTTGACTCCATACACAGTTTCAAATATAGGTACGATAGAGCCATATCTACGACATACATTTCTCTGTTACACAAACACACATACCCAGGAAGGAACCCATATTAAATGTCAAATTATAAGGTACCTATTTACTGTTAGTTGAACATGGGCCTCAAATGAAAGAAACTCTGCCCATTTTTTCTACCTCGGCCAGGAGTCGAACCAGGGCCCTTAGGACTACGACCCTTGAACGTTGTCTACATGCCCTTCTGCATTGACTTTTAAATACAGTCAACTGAATATTTATGATATACTTTTAGGCACATAAAGTTCACTGTTACTTGCTACCCTTAGTCATGTGACGCCAACTAGCGGGAGATCCCCTCGAGGACACGATACTCTGTTCAATACCGAACTTTCTGTTCATTTAAATTTTTACAGCGCAAAACTGCACCAGTCATTAGCCAGATAGCCTAAACAGCTTGAAATACCATTAATTTGAATTCCGATACGGAAATTAACATGCAATTAGCGCAGGGAGCGAGACGAGATCGCTGCAATATCAGCAACTAAGGCTCAGATTAGAACCCTCTCTGAAGACCAGCTTAGCGCCTGGTAAAACCCTCTACCTCCGTTTTGCTTAGATTATTGTCAAGCCAAAACAACACTACAGCTTCCACCACTTGAGAATAACATAGCCTTGGGCGATACCTCTCCGTAACCTCATTCACTTTGGCCATCAATATGAGATTAACTAACGCTATTAGGATTTGATAGTAATTGCTTTGAGAAATGTGTTCACAGTACATAAATAATATTTTCAAAACATATCTATGCAATAATACACTATAATGCGCTGGTGATTAATTAAAGCCTCAATATTTTTCAGCTTTATATTTTTGTTGAGTTATATTATTACTTTGCAAGAATTTTCATTGCATAAAACTCTTTACAGATAGAACCTATAAAGAATGCAGGAGTAAATGTGTAATAGGAAAAATAAAATTATGAAAATAGCATATAAACTCAAATTGCAATTTAATTTTCATACCTATGTTCTTCCAAGTACACGAATATATTCGGATATTATATATATATATATATATATATATATATATATATATATATATATATATATATATATATATATATATATATATATATATATATATATATATATGTCGTACCTAGTAGCCAGAACGCACTTCTCAGCCTACTATTCAAGGCCCGTTTTGCCTAATAAGCCAAGTTTTCATGAATTAATTGTTTTTCGACTACCTAACCTACCTAACCTAACTTTTTCGGCTACCTAACCTAACCTAACCTATAAAGATAGGTTAGGTTAGGTTAGGTAGGGTTGGTTAGGTTCGGTCATATATCTACGTTAATTTTAACTTAAATAAATAAAAATTGTCCTCATACATAATGAAATGGGTAGCTTTATCATTTCATAAGAAAAAAATTAGAGAATATATATTAATTCAGAAAAACTTGGCCTATTAGGCAAATCGAGCCTTGCATAGTAGGCCGAGAAGTGCGTTCTGGCTACTAGGTACAACATATATATATATATATATATATATATATATATATATATATATATATATATATATATATATATATATATATATATATATATTATTAAATATGACCGAAAAAGTAAGATTAATAATTCTAACACGAATTTTCTCAATCTTTCGTACATTACGCTTCACTGTTGGAGGTAAATCAAAAATCACTTCTCCAAAATTCATTTTTATTTCTAGTGTGACGCGACACGGGCGCGTTTCGTAAAACTTATTACATTTTCAAAGACTTCACAAATACACAACTGATTAGAACTTGCGTTTCTCTGATTTTATATCTACATTTGAGTGAGGTGGGAAGGGTGATGTGGCATTAACACAAGACAGAACAATAGGGGATATTAATAGGGTATTAAAAGTATCAACACAAGACAGAACAGAAACAATGGGTATTGAATAGAAGTGTTTGTAGAAAGCCTATTGGTCCATATTTCTTGATGCTTCTATATTGGAGCGGAGTCTTGAGGTGGGTAGAATATAGTTGTGCAATAATTGGCTGTTGATTGCTGGTGTTGACTTCTTGATGTGTAGTGCCTCGCAAACGTCAAGCCGCCTGCTATCGCTGTATCTATCGATGATTTCTGTGTTGTTTACTAGGATTTCTCTGGCGATGGTTTGGTTATGGGAAGAGATTATATGTTCCTTAATGGAGCCCTGTTGCTTATGCATCGTTAAACGCCTAGAAAGAGATGTTGTTGTCTTGCCTATATACTGGGTTTTTTGGAGATTACAGTCCCCAAGTGGGCATTTGAAGGCATAGACGACGTTAGTCTCTTTTAAAGCGTTCTGTTTTGTGTCTGGAGAGTTTCTCATGAGTAGGCTGGCCGTTTTTCTGATTTTATAGTAAATCGTCAGTTGTATCCTCTGATTTTTGTCTGTAGGGATAACGTTTCTATTAACAATATCTTTCAGGACCCTTTCCTCCGTTTTATGAGCTGTGGAAAAGAAGTTCCTGTAAAATAGTCTAATAGGGGGTATAGGTGTTGTGTTAGTTGTCTCTTCGGAGGTTGCATGGCTTTTCACTTTCCTTCTTATGATGAAAGTGAAAAGCCATGCAACCTCCGAAGAGACAACTAACACAACACCTATACCCCCTATTAGACTATTTTACAGGAACTTCTTTTCCACAGCTCATAAAACGGAGGAAAGGGTCCTGAAAGATATTGTTAATAGAAACGTTATCCCTACAGACAAAAATCAGAGGATACAACTGACGATTTACTATAAAACCAGAAAAACGGCCAGCCTACTCATGAGAAACTCTCCAGACACAAAACAGAACGCTTTAAAAGAGACTAACGTCGTCTATGCCTTCAAATGCCCACTTGGGGACTGTAAGCTCCAAAAAACCCAGTATATAGGCAAGACAACAACATCTCTTTCTAGGCGTTTAACGATGCATAAGCAACAGGGCTCCATTAAGGAACATATAATCTCTTCCCATAACCAAACCATCGCCAGAGAAATCCTAGTAAACAACACAGAAATCATCGATAGATACAGCGATAGCAGGCGGCTTGACGTTTGCGAGGCACTACACATCAAGAAGTCAACACCAGCAATCAACAGCCAATTATTGCACAACTATATTCTACCCACCTCAAGACTCCGCTCCAATATAGAAGCATCAAGAAATATGGACCAATAGGCTTTCTACAAACACTTGTATTCAATACCCATTGTTTCTGTTCTGTCTTGTGTTGATACTTTTAATACCCTATTAATATCCCCTATTGTTCTGTCTTGTGTTAATGCCACATCACCCTTCCCACCTCACTCAAATGTAGATATAAAATCAGAGAAACGCAAGTTCTAATCAGTTGTGTATTTGTGAAGTCTTTGAAAATGTAATAAGTTTTACGAAACGCGCCCGTGTCGCGTCAGACTAGAAATAAAAATGAATTTTGGAGAAGTGATTTTTGATTTACCTCCAACAGTGAAGCGTAATGTACGAAAGATTGAGAAAATTCGTGTTAGAATTATTAATCTTACTTTTTCGGTCATATTTAATAATATATGTCTACAGGAAAGACTGCTACCAAAATATACTAATATATATATATATATATATATATATATATATATATATATATATATATATATATATATATATATATATATATATATATATATATATACATATGTTGTTGAATATGACCAAAAAGTAAGATTAATAATTCTAACACTTTTTTTTTTAATATTTCTTATGTTTGTCTTCACTGTCGGTGGTAATGGAAATATCGATTCTGCAAAATTAATTTTTATTTATGGTCTGACACCTAGAAGCGTTTCGTAAGGGCTTCTTACATTCTTTAAGACCTGATGTACATTTAACACTACCCTTATGATTCACAGTGTATGAAACATTTGACATAACTTTTGCTTTTTATGGGTTTTGGGTGAGGTGGGTATTGGGTGAGGTGGGTACACGAGAATGGAAGTAACTGCAGAGGACCTATTGGCCTATACGGTGCCTTGAAGTGGGAAGATTATAGTTGTGCATTAATTGGCTGTTGATTGCTGGTGTTGCCTTTTGACGTGTAGATGTGTTTAGATGTGTCTTGCCTACATACTGAATTCTTTTGGGGCTAACAGTCCCCAAGTGGAAATTTAAAGGCATAGACCACGTTGGTTTCCTTCAAAGCGTTCTGCTTTGAGTCTGGGGAGTTTTTTATGAGTAGATTGACCGTTTTTTGGTTTTATAATAAATTATCTATTGTATTTTCTGATTTTTGCCCGTAGAGATAACGTTCCTATTAACAATATCTTTCAGGCCCCTTTCCTCCGTTTTATGAGCCGTAGAAAAGATGTTCCTGCAAAATAGTCTAATAGGGGGTACAAGTGTAGTGTTTTTTGACTCTTTGGAGGTTGCATGGCATTTCACCTTTCGTTTTATGATGTCTTCAACAAAACCGTTTGAGAAACCGTTGTTGACTCGGACCTGCCTTACCCTAAAGAGCTCTTCATCGACTTCTTTCCATCCTGAGCTGTGGCTGAGAGTATGGTCGACGTAAGCGTTGACAACACTCTTCTTGTATCTGTCTGGGCAATAACTATTGGCATTGAGGCACATTCCTATGTTTGTTTCCATAGCGTAGACTGCAATGTGGAAGCCTCCGCTCCTTTCCGTGACTGTTACATCCAGAAAGGGCAGCTTCCCATTATTCTCCATCTCGTAAGTGAAATTCAACACAGAATTCCGCTCAAATGCCTCCTTCAGCTGCTGGAGACATCTGGAATCAGGTACCTGCATAAAAACGTCATCAACATACCTGCAGTATATGGCGGGTTTCAAGTCCATGTCAACTAAGACCCCTCTGCTCGATGGTGTCCATGTAGAAGTTCGCAAACAGGACACCTAGGGGAGGACCCATGGTGACCTCATCTACTTGCTTATACATATGCACATTTGGGCTCAAGAAGGGTGCCTCTTTAGTGCAGGCTTGGAGTAGTTTCCTCAGTATGTTTTCTGGTATGTCAAGAGGAGTTCAAGCCGGGTCATGATACACTCTGTCTGCTATCATCCCGATTGTTTCATCCACAGGTACGTTGGTAAATAGTGACTCTACATCCAACGAGGCTCTTATCCCCGTGGCCTGTGCTCCCCGCAGTAAGTCGACAAATTCCTCGGGAGACTTCAGGCTGAAAGCACAAGGTACATAAGGAGTCAGCAACCCGTTGAGTCGCTTAGCCAGTCTGTATGTGGGTGTGGGTATCTGGCTGATGATTGGTCGAAGCTTAAGGGAGCTGCCAATCACGGCTTCTCCTGCCTGTGCAGCACTGAAGTCAAGGTAGGTGCTTGATAAAGTTTAAACGCAAGTGTAGTCTCACACCAACTGTCTACCATTCATCCAGAGGATCACCATGATCCCATCTGGGCGACCGACAGGTTCATCAGAGTTGCGGGTAGTTAGGTAACGGGGTTCTCTCTCTGCTGGGACAACCAGCTGTGATAAGGCTTCTCTTAATAATGTCATTAACCTCGCAGTCTCTTGCATCCCATCCTCCTGTCCTTTGGCAGAGAAGGCCATGCCATCCTTACCGTTAGCCACTGCCTCAACGCAAATACACCTGTATTCGGTGCGGATTGGGGTAGCAAGATGGAGAGCAACAGCAATTCGGAGGGCCAGCGGTGTGAGACGGGTGCCGGTTGCTGACATTGTGTTTTCTAATAGGAAGTCACCTGCACGGAGAGCTGCTACAGCTCTTAAGTCGGGCAGTGTCATGTGGTGTTCCTGCAGCTTCTAGCAATGTCGCAGCTTCTTGTTCTGCAATGGGGTGATCCCAGCTGGATAGCTTATGGGCTTCAAAAAGCGGTGGTTGGGGTGCTGGTCCTGTGAGAGAGACCCATTTGTTGGTTCCGTCTGTAAAGCTGGGATCATGTATCCCTGCCTGTTGAACTAGGTATTCAGGGAGGATTTCCTTCACCAGGTTGTCAGACGCCACTGAAGAGGACAGGAATGCTGGTACAGCAATTTGTGTTGCTGTATGAACGTCGAGACCCCCGAGTCTGGTAGGAGGGGAGACCTGTTTCCACTATGAGTCGCTGAGAGATAGGTTGAGGGCTTTTTCTAGCATTGATTTCAGCAGGATGTCGTACTCTTCTAATTTAATATTACTGAAAGATGGCGAACATCTAACAAAGTAGGTCAGCCTGGGGAGGGACAAGCATCTGGTGATGAAGTAAAGTGCATCATGAGCATCGATGTCTTCAATTCTATCATTCATCCTCTTCAGGTCAGTGATCTTCTTACCAAGGACCTCGTCGATGGCATTCCCTTCAAGAGGAGCTCCTAGGAGTGTGCTGTCTTTAGGGCTGGTTATATTAATATCAGGCAAAACAACCTTAATTCGCTGTATTATGTGCTGGGTGATGGAGGTTATTTCGCACTTGGGAAAGTTCAGTGTGAGGCCTAGACATGCTCCTTGCTCTTGAATTATTCTTATGTCATCTTGGAGGGAGTCTGGGGAGCCAGCTAGACTACCATCGTCCAAAAACGCGGGAAAGTTCAGTGTGAGGCCTAGACATGCTCCTTGCTTTTGAATTATTCTTATGTCATCTAGGAAGGAGTTTGGGGGAGCCAGCTAGACTACCATCGTCCAAAAACCAAATGTTGAGCTAACTAGACAGGTTATCGGTGACTTCCTTGATGACTAGGCAGAAAAGAAAAGGAGCAAGGAGGTCACCATTGTTGGACGCCTTCTTGTGATTCATTTTCATGTTCCCCGAATAGCAGAGTTAGATTCTTGCTGTAACATGAGTTTACAAAAGGGTAAAGGGAAGGAAAAAAGCGATGAACTGAACTGAGTACTGCATCACTTCTGACCAGAATGAAAGCATTTTTGAAGTCCAGTTTTATCAGGGCTTTTTCATCTGTAATGTTGGCAATGTTGGCTTTTACCGAGAGTTTAAGAAAAATGATTTTAACACGAATCTTCTCAATATTTCTTATGTTTTTATTCACTGTCGAGGGAAGTTGAAAAATTAACTCTCCAAAAGTTCATTTTCACACTATATTTATGGTCTGATGCCTAGAAGCGTTTCGTCAAACACTCCTTACATTTTCAAAGACAATTTTCTATACTCTGTTAATGCTTATATTTGATTTGGATGAGGTGATACAGGGCATGATTGAGATGAACAAGTGGATCAATGAAACAATAGGAACGCCATTGCGTGTTCTATCTTCGTGCTTCTACGTTGGTTCGAGGTCTTGATGTGGGTAGAATGTATTTTTGTTAATTGGCTGTTGGTTGCTGGTTTTGACTTTCTAATGTATAGGGCCTCACTGATGTTGAGTCTCCTATTGTCGTTGTACCAGTCGATAATTTCTGTGTTGCTTGTTAAGATTTCTCTGGTGATGGTTTGGTTGAGTGAGGAGATTATATGCTCCTTGATAGAGCCCTGATAATAGTGCATTGTTAATCGCCTAGGGAGAGACGTTGTTGTCTTGCCTATATACCTATATCTTTGGTGCGGACAGTCCCCAAGTGGGTATGTGAAGGCACAGACGACGTTGGTCTCTTTTAAGGCGTTTTCTTTGGTGTCTGGAAAGTTCTTAATAAGTAGGTTTGCCGTCTTATAGTTTTTGTAGAAGATTGTGAATTGTATCTTCTGATTTGTGTCTGTGGGGATAACGTTCCTATTAATAATATATTTCAGAACACTTTCCTCAGCTTTGTGTGCCGTTGAAAAGAAGTTCCTGTAAAACAATCTAATAGGAGGAACAGGTGTTGTGATAGTTGACGCTATACAACCTTCAGAGGTTGCATGGCGTGTCACCTTCCTCTTAATGATGCCTTCAACATAACCGTTTGAGAAGCCATTGTTGACTTGGACCTGCCTTACTTTACAGAGTTCTTCGTCGACCTGCTTCCAACCAGAGGATTGAGAGAGACCCCGGTCGACATAAGCGTTGACAACACTCTTTATTTTCCTGTCTGGGCAGTCACTGTTGGCATTAAGGCGCATTAATCTTACCCCCTTTCACACACACACACACACACATATATATATATATATATATATATATATATATATATATATATATATATATATATATATATATATATATATATATATATATATATTGTGACGGTAAAGCGTTGGTGTTCGGCTGTTTCAAAAGCTAGGGGCAGGGCCTCGTCACATCACGAAAAAAGAGAGAAAAGTTTGCCCTTTCGTCTGTGGTAAGGTAATGGGAAGACACACAAAACACAAGTATATAAACAATGAAATTTTAATTACTCTAGAAAACAAGACATGAATGAAGGCAATCTCATACAATTCAACACTGGTCAACAAACAAAATAACATGAATAATCACTGGCAAATGAAAAGTTACGCTAAGACAAGTAAGTTACAGTGATAGCAAAATAAAATATGAGTGCTGGAATACTGGCTTCGAGCTGCCACCTCCTTTAGTACACGAAAGCCAAGGCTTAGTCTACCAGCGAGAGATGTCAACTGCATGGAGCACTGAGATATTCTGACGAGACTGGCGCACGGGAAAGACGTCGACTTGTGGTGGAGGCGGAGGGCAGGTGCGACGAGACACCAGCCAATCAGCAACAGGCAGGTAAAGGATGAGCAGTTTGCTGGTTACGGCGGTGGCCAGGTGTGCTGGGTACAATTTGCTCTCTGGGCAAAACGTTTGGCGATACTTGGTGAACGTACCTTCTATATAGTGTCTTGTATTCTGACGTAATGATGTAGGGAAGAGCAGGCTCAATCTCTCTTGAAAGAGATTATCATCACAACTCTCCCCTGAAGCCTGCGGTTCTGGAAGAAGTTACGTCTTCATGTGGTGGAGTAATAGTTGGAGTTGCTTCTACTTCATAGACTCTATAGAGGGCGTCGGCTATGATGTTGTCAGAACCCTTGATATAGCGGATCTCCAGGTTGAAATCTTGCAGATATAAAGCCCATCCTAGAAGATGCTGGTTATGGAATTGGGCTTGATATAAGAAGCGGAGAGGATTGTGGTCTGAGAAGATGGTGGTAGACCTGGCACCTTGTAGGTATGGAGCAAAGTGCTGGAGATTCAGGACGATGGATAGTAGCTCCTTTTCAGTAGTGCTGTAGTTCCTCTGGTGGGGTTTCAACTTGTAGCTGTAGTAGCTGACAGATAGAACCTCCTCGCCTCGTTGCTGCATCAGGACACCACCGATGCCGGTACCACTGGCGTCGACATGAAGGACGAAAGGCTTGGTGATATCTGGCGAGGCGAGAATGGGATTAGAACAGAGGAGGAATTTGAGTTGTTCGAAAGCAACGGTTTGCTGCATGGTCCAATTATACCGTTGCTTGGGACTGGTTAAAATGATTAATGGTGTGGCGACTGTACTAAAATTTCTCACAAACCTACGGTAGTAGGAGGCAACACCAAGGAAGCGCAGGAGCTGCTTCCTGGTGGTAGGCTGTGGATAATGCTGGATGGCTTGAGTGTGTGAGTCTAACGGAGCTAGGCTGCCACTCCCAATTACATGACCCAGATAACGCACTTTACCTTTGGCGAAGGTGGACTTGCCCAGGTTGATGGTGAGGCCGGCTGTCAGGAGCTTGGCGAACAGTCGTTGCAGCTGGAGCAGATGTTCGCTCCAGGTGTTGAATGCTACGACGATATCATCCAAATAGGCGTAGGTGTTATCCAAGCCCTGGATGACGCTGTTGACAGCTCTCTGAAAGGTGGCCGGGGCATTACATAGTCCGAAAGGAAGGCGTTCATATCTGAAAAGTCCAAAGGGAGTGATAAAGGCAGATATTTCTTTGGCACGCTCTGTTAGACACACTTGGTAATACCCCTTAAGCAAGTCCACTTGGGACAAGTACTGGGCATTATCAATGGCGTCAAGAATGTCATCTATCCTTGGCAAGGGGTATGCATCCCTGACAGTCACATTATTTAACTTACGGAAATCCGTGCACAGTCTCACCTTACCTTGGGGTTTTGGCACCAAGATACAGGGTGAGGCCCAGGGGGACTCACAAGGTGTAGCCAGTCCATGATCCAAGAGGTACTGCACCTCAGCACGCATGACTTCCTTCTTGCTAGGGCTGATTCGGTAGAAGGGTTGACGAATCGGCCGGGTGTCGGGGAGCAGTTGGATGTCGTGCTGGGTAACATTACACTCTTGGGGGTCATCTCGGAACAACTCCTGATGTTCTTTGAAGATCTTGATGAGAGGTGCACTATGATTGTCCTGAAAATATTTGTGAAGATCAGTTAGGATTTCCGAATTGGAAAGCGCTGACTCAGTGTCAGTGCTTTCGGGAGGAGAAGCAGGGAAGGTCTCACTGTGGATGTATGGCTCTTTAAAGGATGAATATGTTATCATGACAGTGCGAGGAGTACCGTTATATAGCTTCAGGAGGTTGACGTGGCACAACTGGGTCTTCCGCCGCCTATCTGGAGTCTCTAGAACGTAGTTGTGGTTGTTTCTGCACTCCTCGATGCGGTAGGGTCCTGAAAACCTGTTTTGTAAAGGAGAACCTGGGATAGGGAAATAAGCATGTACGAAGTCTCCCGGTTTAAATTTTCTTACTTTGCTGGTCTGGTCGTAATGAGTCTTCATCCTCTCCTGTGCTTTCAATAGATTATCTTGGGCAAAACTGCGGACCCTCTCTAGAATGTGTTGTAGGTTTTGAAGAAACTGGGGCACATTCTGATGCTCACTGAAGGTGGCATCACGTAGAGAGTCTTTGAAAGCCTTGAGAGGAGTACGGCACTTACGTCCGTAGAGCATCTCATAAGGAGATACTCCTAGGGACTCATTGGGAAGACTTCTATAGATACACAATATTAGGTCTATTTGCTTATCCCAATCCTTAGAGGTTTCATTACAAAACTTCTTCAGGAGTGCTTTAATAGTCTGATGACTACGCTCAAGATAACCCTGTGAAGCAGGATGATAGGGGCTGGACAATACCTGTTTGATGTTGAACTCCTCCAGTGTCCTCTTGAAGAGATCACTGGTGAAGTTGGTGCCACAGTCGCTCTGAACCTCCCTTGGAAATCCATACTGGGTGAAGATCTTCAATAAGTGTTTCACAACCGTAGCAGCCGTAATGTTCTTTACTGGAACTGCTATGGGGAATCTGGTGGTTGGACACAGGATGGTTAAGATATAGGCGTTACCTGAACTGGTCCGAGGTAAAGGACCAACACAGTCTATAATAAGTCTGTGGAAAGGTTCCGCAGGCACTTGTATGGGAGTCAGTGGTGCTCTGGGAATAGAGATGTTCGGTTTACCTGCCATCTGACATGTATGACACTGTTTGACGTACTGTTTGACGCTATTTACCATACCTGGCCAGTAGTAGTCTTGACGGATTACATGGTAAGTCTTGTTAAATCCGTAGTGGGAGAGTGCTCCGTGGGCCAGGTGTAGAATAGTGGGCCGCAGGCTGGCAGGAATCACTAGTTGTTCGACGTTGGCCCAATCGTCCTCCTCCTTCAGTTTACTTGGTCTATATCTGCGGTAGAGCAACTCGTTTTCTAGGAAGAACCCAGGAATACTGTCAGGTTGAGTCTCAGCCTGGAAAAATAATGGTGTCAAGGTAAGATCTTCCCTCTGTAACTTACGGAACTCCAACTTGGTCAGATTCGGGGGTAGTTTCTGAGGGTCTTGAGGGACAGCGGTAGCAGTAGAGTCAGCTGGCTGTAGTCGTGCAGCTTGTGCACGGGTGGTCACTAAAACCGAAGGAGAAACTTCATCACTCTCCTGAACCTTTGCTGGAACATACTCAAAAATGGGATTATCCATTACAGAGGTACACACCTGGGACTTGTTCATGACGTTCAGGTTGGTCGGTTGCAGGTCTTATGCCACGTCGTTGCCCAGGAGAAGTTGCACTCCAGGCATGGGAAAAGGCTTTTCCCTGATGGCGACTTGGACTTCTCCTGTCACGAAGGGACAATCCAGGTGGATTCTGGCGAGAGGATAAGGAGTGGTAGCAGTGAGGTCAGTGATGAAGACAGTTTCTCCGGTGTAGGCGATGTTGGGCACAGCCGACTTCAAAATAATCGATTGAAGAGCCGCTGTGTCCCTCAAGATCTTCAGTTTGAAACGTCCCTTTGGATTTGAACCGTTGGCAGAGACAGTTCCAGTATACAGGTGTTTACTGAAAAGAGAAAAATCATTAACATGAACACCAACATTCATCACAGGCTTACCGGACTTAGGAGGAGTCTGTTTGGGTTTTGGCGATTCGGTGGTTCCTTTGTATTGAGACTTACCACATTTATCTATGGTATGTCCATAGAGTCTACAATACTTACAGTACAATTGCGAGCCAGCTTGATCGGTACTCACTTTCTCGTAACTGTACCACGACTTCTTACTGGAAGATGGTTCTGGTGTCAGCCGGTGGATGAGGCTGTAAGTGTCAGCCGACTTAGCACACTTTAGGTAGTCGGTTTCTTCTTTATCTGCTAAATATAGACGGACAGGAGGCGGCACACGCCTTAAGAATTCTTCAACTAGCATGAGGTTGACGAGTTCTGCAAAGGTAGAGACATGTGCTGCTTCCAGCCATTTCATAAAATATCTCCTTTTGGTATTAGCAAACTCGAGAAAGGTAATGGTACTTGCCTTCAGGTGGTCACGGAATTTCCTTCGATAACTTTCGGTGGAGAGAAGGTAAACGTTCAACACTGCTTGTTTCAGAGTCTGGTAGTCATTCTCCGACGCCAAAGTACTGAGTGTAACTGCAGCTCTACCTGTAAGATGTACTCTGAGAAGGGTTGCCCATTGGTCGGCAGGCCAACTAAGTTGATTAGCAAGGGTTTCAAAGGTGGTGAAAAACACATCAACTTCTGTCTCTACGAATGGTGGCATTAACTTACTTGCATGTGATATATTGAAACTGACGGGAAGATTGGCGGTAGCGTGCTGGCGTTGAGCGAGGTGTGAAGTTTCCAACGCGAATTCTCGTTGACGACATTCTATAGCCAGAGTTGCTTGTTGTTTGTCATGTTCGTGTTGCATCTCCAATTGGCGTTGTTTTGTTTCAAGCTGTACTCGTTCCCGCTCACGGAGTATTGCAACCTCACGTTCCTTGAGGGCGATTTCACGTTCTTGTTCTTCCCTTTCTTATGGCAGCTGCTTCCCTTTGCTGCTCGCGTTCGATCTTGGCCAGCTCTATTTTGAGTTTCATCGTTGCCAAATCAGTTTTATCTGCAATAAAGTAAGTTTCGTGAGTTTCAGAGTCTATCTTACCTTCCTCTAAAAGATGATCCAGTAACAGGTTATATATTTCATTTTTGTTGGCTTGGTAGGGAACTTCTAGTTGATACTCATGTGCAAGAGTTTGTAATTCAGTCCTCTTGGCAAGACTTAAAGTCCCTATTTCACCTGCTGGATCTGTACGGAAAGCTTGGAGACGAAACATGGTGTAATTAGCAAATAAATGCACAACGAATATACTGTTGTGATATGGTGAATGTCAGAAACAGGACAACGTGGCAACTGGTACCTATCCTGTGGAATCTTTAACAATTAATGTTAATTTCAAGATGATAAATGATTAATAAATCAAGGTCGCAGGAAATCTTGTACCCGGTACTCATGTAAGAGGATAAGGGCATGAAAATCCTACTAAACAAGCGAAACTGAGTTTCTAAAACAAATGAAACAGTTAATTGCCTCAAAAGTAAATTTGGTACTCCAAGAATGTAGGCATACCTTGCCGAGTCTCTATCGGACATAAGCAAGTTTTTCCCACTGAAATTAATATGATACTTACAGAATTAGCGAACTTTTGTGCTCTGAAAAAGAAGGCTAATTCCCCACCCATGTAAATATCATCATCTCTGACCGACGTGTAGGGGTGCGAGGTGTCAACTGGTGACGAGAACTGCTGCTGAGGTCCCAATTCAGCAACTAAAGTTCGTGCGAGAGGAACTATGGCCCTCTTTATCCTCCTACTGTCAGATTGCAGAAGATTAGGTGCACTTGACCCGGGGACAGACCACAGTACCAGGGTACCAATATGATGATCTGCCGAAAATATGAGAAATATCCTAGGGACAAAAGATGGTAAACACGAGTAATAACACGGAGGGAGAGATGACCAATTAAGAGAATGACTGAGGCCTACAGTCACCACGTAATCCAAAGTTGTCTCACCATCACCATATGCTACTCTCGGAATGCACAATGCACACAGCACCATATGAAAATAAAATTGAATATGAAAAATAGTGAAAAGCTACGTTACCAAAGCCAAATACGCTTACCATAAATTTACTACTTGGCACCAGTACCTGAGTGAAGCTCCTAGGACAGGCCCCCACGTTTTGTGACAGTAAAGCGTTGGTGTTCGGCTGTTTCAAAAGCTAGGGGCAGGGCCTCGTCACATCACGAAAAAAGAGAGAAAAGTTTGCCCTTTCGTCTGTGGTAAGGTAATGGGAAGACACACAAAACACAAGTATATAAACAATGAAATTTTAATTACTCTAGAAAACAAGACATGAATAAAGGCAATCTCATAAAATATGCAGGATAAGTCAGCAAACAAAATAACATGAATAATCACTGGCAAATGAAAAGTTA
The DNA here is from genome assembly GCF_040958095.1 of Procambarus clarkii. Taxonomy (NCBI): domain Eukaryota; kingdom Metazoa; phylum Arthropoda; class Malacostraca; order Decapoda; family Cambaridae; genus Procambarus; species Procambarus clarkii. Next base: position 33,294,504 of record NC_091157.1, read on the forward strand.
CGCTAAGACAAGTAAGTTACAGTGATAGCAAAATAAAATATGTAACGGGTGCTGGAATACTGGCTTCGAGCTGCCACCTCCCTTAGTACACGAAAGCCAAGGCTTAGTCTACCAGCGAGAGATGTCAACTGCATGGAGCACTGAGATATTCTGATGAGACTGGCGCACTGCAGCCCAGACGTCGACTTGTGGTGGAGGCGGAGGGCAGGTGCGACGAGACACCAGCCAATCAGCAACAGGCAGGCAAAGGATGAGCAGTTTGCTGGTTACGGCGGTGGCCAGGTGTGCTGGGTACGATTTGCTCTCTGGGCAAAACGTTTGGCGATACTTGGTGAATGTATCTTGTATATAGTATCTTGTATTTTGACGTAATGATGTAGGGAAGAGCAGGCTCACTCTCTCTTGAAAGAGATTATCGTCACAATATATATATATATATATATATATATATATATATATATATATATATATATATATATATATATACATATATATATATATATATATATATAAGTCGTACCTAGTAGCCAGAACGCACTTCTCAGCCTACTATGCAAGGCCCTATTTGCTTAATAAGCCAAGTTTTCCTGAATTAATATATTTTCTCTAATTTCTTTCCTATGAAATGATAAAGCTACCCATTTCATTATGTATGAGGTCAATTTTTTTTTATTGGAGTTAAAATTAACGTAGATATATGACCGAACCTAACCAATCCTACCTAACCTAACCTAACCTATCTTTATAGGTTAGGTTAGGTTAGGTAGCCGAAAAAACATTAATTCATGAAAACTTGGCTTATTAGGCAAATCGGGCCTTGCATAGCAGGCTGAGAAGTGCGTTCTGGTTACTAGGTACGACATATATATATATATATATATATATATATATATATATATATATGCGCAAACAAGCCTGAATGGTCCCCAGGACTATATACAACTGAAAACTCACACCCCAGAAGTGACTCGAACCCATACTCCCACAACTGGTATGTACAGGGACGCCTTAATCCGCTTGACCATCACGACCGGACATAAGGAAGTGATAGCCGAGGCTATATGAACCACTTCCATCCGAGTGCCGGCGGGGAAGTGGTTCATATAGCCTCGGCTATCACTTCCTTATGTCCGGTCGTGATGGTCAAGCGGATTAAGGCGTCCCTGTACATACCAGTTGTGGGAGTATGGGTTCGAGTCACTTCTGGGGTGTGAGTTTTCAGTTATATATATATATATATATATATATATATATATATATATATATATATATATATATGTCGTACCTAGTAGCCAGAACGCACTTCTCAGCCTACTATGCAAGGACCGATTTGCCTAATAAGCCAAGTTTTCATGAATTAATTGTTTTTCGACTACCTAACCTACCTAACCTAACCTAACTTTTTCGGCTATCTAACCTAACCTAACCTATAAAGATAGGTTAGGTTAGGTTAGGTAGGGTTGGTTAGGTTCGGTCATATATCTACGTTAATTTTAACTCCAATACAAAAAAATTGACCTCATTCATAATGAAATGGGTAGCTTTATCATTTCATAAGAAAATAATTAGAGAAAATATATTATTTCAGGAAAACTTGGCTTATTAGGCAAATTGGGCCTTGCATAGTAGGCTGAGAAGTGCATTCTGGCTACTAGGTACGACATATATATATATATATATATATATATATATATATATATATATATATATATTTATATATATATATAACTGAAAACTCACACCCCAGAAGTGACTCGAACCCATACTCCCACAACTGGTATGTACAGGGACGCCTTAATCCGCTTGACCATCACGACCGGACATAAGGAAGTGATAGCCGAGGCTATATGAACCACTTCCCCGCCGGCACTCGGATGGTAATCTTGGGCATAGCATTTTATCAAATCACCTCATTCTTTGGGGCACACGTGAGGAACACAAATGCAAACAAGCCTGAATGGTCCCCAGGACTATATACAACTGAAAACTCACACCCCAGAAGTGACTCGAACCCATACTCCCACAACTGGTATGTACAGGGACGCCTTAATCCGCTTGACCATCACGACCGGACATAAGGAAGTGATAGCCGAGGCTATATGAACCACTTCCCCGCCGGCACTCGGATGGTAATCTTGGGCATAGCATTTTATCAAATCACCTCATTCTTTGGGGCACACGTGAGGAACACAAATGCAAACAAGCCTGAATGGTCCCCAGGACTATATACAACTGAAAACTCACACCCCAGAAGTGACTCGAACCCATACTCCCACAACTGGTATGTACAGGGACGCCTTAATCCGCTTGACCATCACGACCGGACATAAGGAAGTGATAGCCGAGGCTATATGAACCACTTCCCCGCCGGCACTCGGATGGTAATCTTGGGCATAGCATTTTATCAAATCACCTCATTCTTTGGGGCACACGTGAGGAACACAAATGCAAACAAGCCTGAATGGTCCCCAGGACTATATACAACTGAAAACTCACACCCCAGAAGTGACTCGAACCCATACTCCCACAACTGGTATGTACAGGGACGCCTTAATCCGCTTGACCATCACGACCGGACATAAGGAAGTGATAGCCGAGGCTATATGAACCACTTCCCCGCCGGCACTCGGATGGTAATCTTGGGCATAGCATTTTATCAAATCACCTCATTCTTTGGGGCACACTTGAGGAACACAAATGCAAACAAGCCTGAATGGTCCCCAGGACTATATACAACTGAAAACTCACACCCCAGAAGTGACTCGAACCCATACTCCCACAACTGGTATGTACAGGGACGCCTTAATCCGCTTGACCATCACGACCGGACATAAGGAAGTGATAGCCGAGGCTATATGAACCACTTCCCCGCCGGCACTCGGATGGTAATCTTGGGCATAGCATTTTATCAAATCACCTCATTCTTTGGGGCACACGTGAGGAACACAAATGCAAACAAGCCTGAATGGTGGTTTGTGTTCCTCACGTGTGCCCCAAAGAATGAGGTGATTTGATAAAATGCTATGCCCAAGATTACCATCCGAGTGCCGGCGGGGAAGTGGTTCATATAGCCTCGGCTATCACTTCCTTATGTCCGGTCGTGATGGTCAAGCGGATTAAGGCGTCCCTGTACATACCAGTTGTGGGAGTATGGGTTCGAGTCACTTCTGGGGTGTGAGTTTTCAGTTGTATATAGTCCTGGGGACCATTCAGGCTTGTTTGCATTTGTGTTCCTCACGTGTGCCCCAAAGAATGAGGTGATTTGATAAAATGCTATGCCCAAGATTACCATCCGAGTGCCGGCGGGGAAGTGGTTCATATAGCCTCGGCTATCACTTCCTTATGTCCGGTCGTGATGGTCAAGCGGATTAAGGCGTCCCTGTACATACCAGTTGTGGGAGTATGGGTTCGAGTCACTTCTGGGGTGTGAGTTTTCAGTTGTATATAGTCCTGGGGACCATTCAGGCTTGTTTGCATTTGTGTTCCTCACGTGTGCCCCAAAGAATGAGGTGATTTGATAAAATGCTATGCCCAAGATTACCATCCGAGTGCCGGCGGGGAAGTGGTTCATATAGCCTCGGCTATCACTTCCTTATGTCCGGTCGTGATGGTCAAGCGGATTAAGGCGTCCCTGTACATACCAGTTGTGGGAGTATGGGTTCGAGTCACTTCTGGGGTGTGAGTTTTCAGTTGTATATAGTCCTGGGGACCATTCAGGCTTGTTTGCATTTGTGTTCCTCACGTGTGCCCCAAAGAATGAGGTGATTTGATAAAATGCTATGCCCAAGATTACCATCCGAGTGCCGGCGGGGAAGTGGTTCATATAGCCTCGGCTATCACTTCCTTATGTCCGGTCGTGATGGTCAAGCGGATTAAGGCGTCCCTGTACATACCAGTTGTGGGAGTATGGGTTCGAGTCACTTCTGGGGTGTGAGTTTTCAGTTGTATATAGTCCTGGGGACCATTCAGGCTTGTTTGCATTTGTGTTCCTCACGTGTGCCCCAAAGAATGAGGTGATTTGATAAAATGCTATGCCCAAGATTACCATCCGAGTGCCGGCGGGGAAGTGGTTCATATAGCCTCGGCTATCACTTCCTTATGTCCGGTCGTGATGGTCAAGCGGATTAAGGCGTCCCTGTACATACCAGTTGTGGGAGTATGGGTTCGAGTCACTTCTGGGGTGTGAGTTTTCAGTTGTATATAGTCCTGGGGACCATTCAGGCTTGTTTGCATTTGTGTTCCTCACGTGTGCCCCAAAGAATGAGGTGATTTGATAAAATGCTATGCCCAAGATTACCATCCGAGTGCCGGCGGGGAAGTGGTTCATATAGCCTCGGCTATCACTTCCTTATGTCCGGTCGTGATGGTCAAGCGGATTAAGGCGTCCCTGTACATACCAGTTGTGGGAGTATGGGTTCGAGTCACTTCTGGGGTGTGAGTTTTCAGTTGTATATAGTCCTGGGGACCATTCAGGCTTGTTTGCATTTGTGTTCCTCACGTGTGCCCCAAAGAATGAGGTGATTTGATAAAATGCTATGCCCAAGATTACCATCCGAGTGCCGGCGGGGAAGTGGTTCATATAGCCTCGGCTATCACTTCCTTATGTCCGGTCGTGATGGTCAAGCGGATTAAGGCGTCCCTGTACATACCAGTTGTGGGAGTATGGGTTCGAGTCACTTCTGGGGTGTGAGTTTTCAGTTGTATATAGTCCTGGGGACCATTCAGGCTTGTTTGCATTTGTGTTCCTCACGTGTGCCCCAAAGAATGAGGTGATTTGATAAAATGCTATGCCCAAGATTACCATCCGAGTGCCGGCGGGGAAGTGGTTCATATAGCCTCGGCTATCACTTCCTTATGTCCGGTCGTGATGGTCAAGCGGATTAAGGCGTCCCTGTACATACCAGTTGTGGGAGTATGGGTTCGAGTCACTTCTGGGGTGTGAGTTTTCAGTTGTATATAGTCCTGGGGACCATTCAGGCTTGTTTGCATTTGTGTTCCTCACGTGTGCCCCAAAGAATGAGGTGATTTGATAAAATGCTATGCCCAAGATTACCATCCGAGTGCCGGCGGGGAAGTGGTTCATATAGCCTCGGCTATCACTTCCTTATGTCCGGTCGTGATGGTCAAGCGGATTAAGGCGTCCCTGTACATACCAGTTGTGGGAGTATGGGTTCGAGTCACTTCTGGGGTGTGAGTTTTCAGTTGTATATAGTCCTGGGGACCATTCAGGCTTGTTTGCATTTGTGTTCCTCACGTGTGCCCCAAAGAATGAGGTGATTTGATAAAATGCTATGCCCAAGATTACCATCCGAGTGCCGGCGGGGAAGTGGTTCATATAGCCTCGGCTATCACTTCCTTATGTCCGGTCGTGATGGTCAAGCGGATTAAGGCGTCCCTGTACATACCAGTTGTGGGAGTATGGGTTCGAGTCACTTCTGGGGTGTGAGTTTTCAGTTGTATATAGTCCTGGGGACCATTCAGGCTTGTTTGCATTTGTGTTCCTCACGTGTGCCCCAAAGAATGAGGTGATTTGATAAAATGCTATGCCCAAGATTACCATCCGAGTGCCGGCGGGGAAGTGGTTCATATAGCCTCGGCTATCACTTCCTTATGTCCGGTCGTGATGGTCAAGCGGATTAAGGCGTCCCTGTACATACCAGTTGTGGGAGTATGGGTTCGAGTCACTTCTGGGGTGTGAGTTTTCAGTTGTATATAGTCCTGGGGACCATTCAGGCTTGTTTGCATTTGTGTTCCTCACGTGTGCCCCAAAGAATGAGGTGATTTGATAAAATGCTATGCCCAAGATTACCATCCGAGTGCCGGCGGGGAAGTGGTTCATATAGCCTCGGCTATCACTTCCTTATGTCCGGTCGTGATGGTCAAGCGGATTAAGGCGTCCCTGTACATACCAGTTGTGGGAGTATGGGTTCGAGTCACTTCTGGGGTGTGAGTTTTCAGTTGTATATAGTCCTGGGGACCATTCAGGCTTGTTTGCATTTGTGTTCCTCACGTGTGCCCCAAAGAATGAGGTGATTTGATAAAATGCTATGCCCAAGATTACCATCCGAGTGCCGGCGGGGAAGTGGTTCATATAGCCTCGGCTATCACTTCCTTATGTCCGGTCGTGATGGTCAAGCGGATTAAGGCGTCCCTGTACATACCAGTTGTGGGAGTATGGGTTCGAGTCACTTCTGGGGTGTGAGTTTTCAGTTGTATATAGTCCTGGGGACCATTCAGGCTTGTTTGCATTTGTGTTCCTCACGTGTGCCCCAAAGAATGAGGTGATTTGATAAAATGCTATGCCCAAGATTACCATCCGAGTGCCGGCGGGGAAGTGGTTCATATAGCCTCGGCTATCACTTCCTTATGTCCGGTCGTGATGGTCAAGCGGATTAAGGCGTCCCTGTACATACCAGTTGTGGGAGTATGGGTTCGAGTCACTTCTGGGGTGTGAGTTTTCAGTTGTATATAGTCCTGGGGACCATTCAGGCTTGTTTGCATTTGTGTTCCTCACGTGTGCCCCAAAGAATGAGGTGATTTGATAAAATGCTATGCCCAAGATTACCATCCGAGTGCCGGCGGGGAAGTGGTTCATATAGCCTCGGCTATCACTTCCTTATGTCCGGTCGTGATGGTCAAGCGGATTAAGGCGTCCCTGTACATACCAGTTGTGGGAGTATGGGTTCGAGTCACTTCTGGGGTGTGAGTTTTCAGTTGTATATAGTCCTGGGGACCATTCAGGCTTGTTTGCATTTGTGTTCCTCACGTGTGCCCCAAAGAATGAGGTGATTTGATAAAATGCTATGCCCAAGATTACCATCCGAGTGCCGGCGGGGAAGTGGTTCATATAGCCTCGGCTATCACTTCCTTATGTCCGGTCGTGATGGTCAAGCGGATTAAGGCGTCCCTGTACATACCAGTTGTGGGAGTATGGGTTCGAGTCACTTCTGGGGTGTGAGTTTTCAGTTGTATATAGTCCTGGGGACCATTCAGGCTTGTTTGCATATATATATATGTATATATATATATATATATATATATATATATATATATATATATATATATATATATATATATATATATATATATATAGACATATGTCGTACCTAGTAGCCAGAACACACTTCTCAGCCTACTATGCAAGGCCCGATTTGCCTAATAAGCCACGTTTTCAAGAATTAATTGTTTTTCGACTACCTAACCTAACCTAACCTAACTTTTTTGGCTACCTAACCTAACTTTTTTGGCTACCTAACCTAACCTAACCTATAAAGATAGGTTAGGTTAGGTTAGGTAGGGTTGGTTAGGTTCGGTCCTATGTCTACGTTAATTTTAACTCCAATAAAAAATAATTGACCTCATACATAATGAAATGGGTAGCTTTATCATTTCATAAGAAAAAAATTAGAGAAAATATATTAATTCAGGAAAACTTCGTTTATTAGGTAAATTGGGCCTTGCATAGTAGGCTGAGAAGTGCATTCTGGCTACTAGGTACGACATATATATATATATATATATATATATATATATATATATATATATATATATATATATATATATATATATATATATATATATATATATATATATATGTCGTACCTAATAGCCAGAACGCACTTTTCAGCCTACTATGCAAGGCCCGATTTGCCTAATAAACCAAGTTTTCATGAATTAATATATTTTCTCTATTTTTTTTCTTATGAAATGATAAAGCTACCCATTTCATTATGTATGAGGTCAATTTTCTTTTATTGAAGTTAAAATTAGCGTAGATATATGACCGAACCTAACCAACCCTACCTAACCTAACCTAACCTATCTTTATAGGTTAGGTTAGGTTAGGTAGCAGAAAAAGTTAGGTTAGGTTAGGTTAGGTAGGTTAGGTAGTCGAAAATACATTAATTCATGAAAACTTGGCTTATTAGGCAAATCAGGCCTTGAATAGTAGGCTGAAAAGTGCGTTCTGGCTATTAGGTACGACATATATATATATATATGTCGTACTTAGTAGCCAGAACGTACTTCTCAGCCTATTATGCAAGGCCTGATTTGCGTAATAAGCCAAGTTTTCTTGAATTAATATCTTTTCTCAAATTTTTTTCTTATGAAATGATAAAGCTACCCATTTCATTATGTATGACGTCATTTTTTTTTATTGGAGTTAAAATTAACGTAAATATATGACCGAACCTAACCAACCCTACCTAACCTAACCTAACGTATCTTTATAGGTTAGATTAAATTAGGTAGCCGAAAAAGTTAAGTTAGGTTAGGTTAGGTAGGTTAGGTAGTCGAAAAACAAATAATTCATGAAAACTTGGCTTATTAGGCAAATCGGGCCTTGCATAGTAGGCTGACAAGTGCGTTCTGGCTACTAGGTACGACATATATATATATATATATATATATATATATATATATATATATATATATATATATATATATATATATAAATATATATATGTCGTACCTAGTAGCCAGAACGCACTTCTCAGCCTACTATGCAAGGCAAGATTTGCCTAATAAGCCAACTTTTCATGAATTAATATATTTTCTCTATTTTTTTTCTTATGAAATGATAAAGCTACCCATTTCATTATGTATGAGGTCAATGTTTTTTATTTGAGTTAATATTAACGTAGATATATGACCGAACCTAACCAACCCTACCTAACCTAACCTAACCTATCTTTATAGGTTAGGTTAGGTTAGGTAGCCGAAAAAGTTAGGTTAGGTTAGGTTAGGTAGGTTAGGTAGTCGAAAAACAATTAATTCATCAAAACTTGGCTTATTAGGCAAATCGGGCCTTGCATAGTAGGCCGAGAAGTTCGTTCTGGCTACTAGGTACGACATATATATATATATATATATATATATATATATATATATATATATATATATATATATATATATATATATATATATATATATATATATATATGCAGCAATGATCACAAAAACACTGATCCAAGTATGCAGAATAACCACATGTGAAAAATAGAAAATGCTTAACGCGTTTTCGGCTAATTCGCCTTCATCAGAGCAAAGTAGAATGAAGATAAGATTGCTGATCAGACCTTTATATCCGCCTGGGCAGATCACCTGACCACCAAAAATAAGTGGAGGAAAGGAATTATAAGAAAGAAGGATACTGCAGAAGGCCTATTGGCCCATACCAGGCAGCTCCTATTAATATCTCCAAGTGACATACGTGTTAAATGATTGCTATATTGTTTTGACGTGCTATATTGAGGCTTAAATAGGGATCCAACTTGTACATACCGGGGCTCACATTAAGGCTGTTTTTACAATGTTTGATCAGAGCAGACTCGATCACGTTTCGTTCAACAAAATCCTTACTTTTAACAATACATTTTGCCCCTGTGAAGTCGATAGAATGATTACATAAACTGGAATGTAAATACAATGCACTGGATTGCTGGGCTGTACGAATAGCATATGAATGCTGTTTTAAACGCGAGGAAAGGGATTTACCTGTCTGGCCGATGTAAACACATGCACACTCATTACAAGGGATGGAATACACACAACCTGCTACAGACGAGGGCGAGTTTTTAATTAACATGGACTTAACTGTAAGTTAAGTACTAACCAACCCATACAGTTAAGTCCATGTTAATTAAAAACTCGCCCTCGTCTGTAGCAGGTTGTGTGTATTCCATCCCTTGTAATGAGTGTGCATGTGTTTACATCGGCCAGACAGGTAAATCCCTTTCCTCGCGTTTAAAACAGCATTCATATGCTATTCGTACAGCCCAGCAATCCAGTGCATTGTATTTACATTCCAGTTTATGTAATCATTCTATCGACTTCACAGGGGCAAAATGTATTGTTAAAAGTAAGGATTTTGTTGAACGAAACGTGATCGAGTCTGCTCTGATCAAACATTGTAAAAACAGCCTTAATGTGAGCCCCGGTATGTACAAGTTGGATCCCTATTTAAGCCTCAATATAGCACGTCAAAACAATATAGCAATCATTTAACACGTATGTCACTTGGAGATATTAATAGGAGCTGCCTGGTATGGGCCAATAGGCCTTCTGCAGTATCCTTCTTTCTTATAATTCCTTTCCTCCACTTATTTTTGGTGGTCAGGTGATCTGCCCAGGCGGATATAAAGGTCTGATCAGCAATCTTATCTTCATTCTACTTTGCTCTGATGAAGGCGAATTAGCCGAAAACGCGTTAAGCATTTTCTATTTTTCACATGTGGTTATTCTGCATATATATATATATATATATATATATATATATATATATATATGTTGTACCTAGTAGCCAGAACGTCGTACTCGGCCTACTATGCAAGGCCCGATTTGCCTAATAAGCCAAGTTTTCCTGAATTAATATATTTTCTCTAATTTTTTTCCTATGAAATGATAAAGCTACCCATTTCATTATGTATGAGGTCAATTTTTTTTTATTGGAGTTAAAATTAACGTAGATATATGACCGAACCTAACCAATCCTACCTAACCTAACCTAACCTATCTTTATAGGTTAGGTTAGGTTAGGTAGCCGAAAAAACATTAATTCATGAAAACTTGGCTTATTAGGCAAATCGGGCCTTGCTTAGCAGGCTGAGAAGTGCGTTCTGGTTACTAGGTACGACATATATATATATATATATATATATATATATATATATATATATATATATATATATATATATATATATGTCGTACCTAGTAGCCAGAACGCACTTCTCAGCCTACTATGCAAGGACCGATTTGCCTAATAAGCCAAGTTTTCATGAATTAATTGTTTTTCGACTACCTAACCTACCTAACCTAACCTAACCTAACTTTTTCGGCTATCTAACCTAACCTAACCTATAAAGATAGGTTAGGTTAGGTAGGGTTGGTTAGGTTCGGTCATATATCTACGTTAATTTTAACTCCAATACAAAAAAATTGACCTCATTCATAATGAAATGGGTAGCTTTATCATTTCATAAGAAAATAATTAGAGAAAATATATTATTTCAGGAAAACTTGGCTTATTAGGCAAATTGGGCCTTGCATAGTAGGCTGAGAAGTGCATTCTGGCTACTAGGTACGACATATATATATATATATATATATATATATATATATATATATGTCGTACCTAGTAGCCAGAACTCACTTTTTGGCCTACTATTCAAGGCCCGATTTGCCTAATAAGCCAAGTTTTCCTGAATTAATATATTTTTTCTAATTTTTTTCTTATGAAATGATAAAGCTACCCATTTCATTATGTATGAGGTCATTTTTTTTTATTGGAGTTAAAATTAACGTAGATATTTGACCGAACCTAACCAACCCTACCTAACCTAACCTAACCTATCTTTATAGGTTAGGTTTGGTTAGGTAGCCGAAAAAGTTAGGTTAGGTTAGGTTAGGTAGGTTAGGTAGTCGAAAAACAATTAATTCATGAAAACTTGGCTTATTAGGCAAATCAGGCCTTGCATAGTAGGCTGAGAAGTGCGTTCTGGCTATTAGGTACGACATATATATATATATATATATATATATATATATATATATATATATATATATATATATATATTTATATATATATGTATATATATATATATATATATATATATATATATATATATATATATATATATATATATATATATATATATATATATGCAGCAATGATCACAAAAACACTGATCCAAGTATGCAGAATAACCACATGTGAAAAATAGAAAATGCTTAACGCGTTTTCGGCTAATTCGCCTTCATCAGAGCAAAGTAGAATGAAGATAAGATTGCTGATCAGACCTTTATATCCGCCTGGGCAGATCACCTGACCACCAAAAATAAGTGGAGGAAAGGAATTATAAGAAAGAAGGATACTGCAGAAGGCCTATTGGCCCATACCAGGCAGCTCCTATTAATATCTCCAAGTGACATACGTGTTAAATGATTGCTATATTGTTTTGACGTGCTATATTGAGGCTTAAATAGGGATCCAACTTGTACATACCGGGGCTCACATTAAGGCTGTTTTTACAATGTTTGATCAGAGCAGACTCGATCACGTTTCGTTCAACAAAATCCTTACTTTTAACAATACATTTTGCCCCTGTGAAGTCGATAGAATGATTACATAAACTGGAATGTAAATACAATGCACTGGATTGCTGGGCTGTACGAATAGCATATGAATGCTGTTTTAAACGCGAGGAAAGGGATTTACCTGTCTGGCCGATGTAAACACATGCACACTCATTACAAGGGATGGAATACACACAACCTGCTACAGACGAGGGCGAGTTTTTAATTAACATGGACTTAACTGTAAGTTAAGTACTAACCAACCCATATCTATATATACATTGTAATAGTTTTTTTGAGATATATACAAGAGTTGTTACATTCTTGTACAGCCACTAGTATGCGTAGCGTTTCGGGTAGGACCCTAGAATAGGATCCCTGCCGCGAAGAATCGTTTTAATCAATTAAAGAATCTTATTGCTACCTCTGAGGAAATGAATGTGTTGCAGTATGTAATTCAATGCCTCTTCAATAGTGAACTGTACCAGGACAGGTTGTTTCTTGTTATAGTTGTAAGGCCCAATTTGTCAGCGGATTTCCTCCTCATTCCCTGCCATCTCGGCTCAAATATCTCTCAAGAACCCCTGTAACTCAAAATCTTCCATCTCCTTCTTTTCTTGCTTTGATGATGCCTTAGATTCGAGTAATCCGCCTTCTCAGTGACGCATTCTCATACTGGTCCCCCCATTCCCTTGATACCCCCCCATTCCTCCCACTCCCACTACTCCATCCCCCACTACTCCCACTTCCGTTACCATGCTTCCTTTATTCCTGCCAAATTCAGTTGCACACCTAGTTATTTATCTATCCCATGCTACCCTGATCTTTCTGATTTCTTCCTGAATATAGCCCATAAGCTCTTGTTTTTGTCTCTGAACCTACTCGCTGGCAGAGTACCTCAGCCACACGATGAGCAGGGTCACAAACCAATACAGGGGTAGCGATTCCCTGGCAGCAGTCTCTAGCGACCTGCTAGCCGCACTACTCAACAGGCACCTCCCTGTCGTCAGTCTCTTCCCTAAGCCAGTCCCAAAGGTACGCCGATCCTTTTTTAAACAAAAGCACTAGCAGCTACCACACTGCTTCATGGCGGCGGCTTACTTGGTCGTTTCCAGGACCATGTAGGGAGACTGTGGACTGCCCAAGATGAACTGCCGTCTCCAGTATCGCTGCCCCCAGACGTCACCTCTGAGTACACAAAAACGTCATCAATGACCTAGCCGGTACTGGCGTAACTAGGAAATACCACTAACTCCCTGGGGAGTTGACATTGTGCTCTGTAGCACACACTAGGTGGCGCTGGTCTTGATGTGCCACCTCACCAGAGGTCACTCACAAAGACCCCTTTGGCAGACCAAGGCAGGATTTTTCAGTCATTTGCAAATTTTAGATAGCCACCACCAGATGGTATTATCCATATTACGTACGATTCCCGGGCAGTTCGAGTGAGGACTCGTAGATGGCGCTGGAACTGCCACTCTACCCTCTGACAAGGGTGACGAGTCCGTAACACACCTATTTTCAATTATGTTATTTCTACTTTCTTTCTTCACTTCCTTATTGTTTGAATCAAATTCAAAGTTTTTCATTCACTCATAATCACTTTTTTAATTTGAATTATCCTGATCATCCCTCCCACTTCACTAGTAACCCAGGAGTTTACAACCCACGTCCATCCAACACGACTGACACACGACGACTCTGAGTTTACTCACCTAATTGTACTCACCTAATTATGCTTGCGGGGGTTGAGCTCTGGTTCTTTGGTCCCGCCTCTCAACCATCAATCAACAGGTGTACAGGTTCCAGAGCCTATTAGACTCTATCATATCTACACTTGAAACTGAGTATGGAGTCAGCCTCCACCACATCACTTCCTAATGCATTCCATTTGTCAACCACTCTAACACTAAAAAAGTTCTTTCTAATATCTCTGTGGCTCATTTGGGCACTCAGTTTCCATCTGTGTCCCCCTAGTGCGTGTGACCCTTGTGTTAAATAGCCTGTCTTTATCTACCCTATCAATTCCCTTGAGAATCTTGAATGTCGTGGTCATGTCCCCCTAACTCTTCTGTCTACCAGCAAAGTGAGGTTTAATTCCCGTAGTATCTCCTTGTAGCTCATACCTCTCAGCTCGGGTACTAGTCTGGTGGCAAACCTTTGAACCTTTTTCCAGTTTAGTCTTATCCTTGACTAGATATGGACTCCATGCTGGGGCTGCATACTCCAGGATTGGCCTGACATATGAGGTATACAAAGTTCTGAATGATTCTTTACACAAATTTCTGAATGCCGTTCGTATGTTGGCCAGCCTGGGATATGCCGCTGATGTTATCCTTGTAACACGGGTTAGGGTTCCTCTCACTTTGCTTCCTTCTTTCTACTCCCTCTACCCGTATTCTTACTTATTATTCTCTACCAAGGGACTCCAAAACTTTTAACAAAGCCAACTCCACGCCACGTGGTCCTAAGACGATTGACCGACTTAGGATTCTACACCCAGTATGACGTGACCTAAGCTCTGAACAAAACCCTAGAGTCACCTCTGCTGCCACCACCAGACCAGTAATACAAGAGCAATGATCGAGGTCTGGATCGATCACGCTAATTAATCAACCTAGGGGCTTGATCCCCACTATAAAACGATGACCTTGAGTGTGGAACAAATTACACGGTAATGATAATTCCGATTCGATGTTAGAATCGGCGCCCAATGCAACTCTGCCTCGTGTGGACCACGTGACCAGGACAAGTATACACATAAAACACATGGAAACAATAAAATGCAAATTAATACCAAATTTAATTTATTAAAAGAAAACTAAAACAAAATCTAAATATGTTCACTCCCTATCACTTTAACACTCCCTACTTGACCTGAGTGGCAAATGAGAAGACTATTTCTATAATTAACAATAGCAACTATACCTTGGGCGACCAGCTAGATGTTTTGGCTGGTCTTGGGGAGAGGTAAGATGTTTGACCTCTTATCCCAGCTGCTCCCGTTTCCACACTGATTTTTTCCTTGTCTGGACTACCCCAGACAGAGTATTGTATTGTTCCGCATCGCTTACCCAGTTACTTTAGCAAGGTTAAGTTATAACAATTAAACTCTGTTGTACTTAATTGATCCAGACTGGTTGAATTATTTTACTGAATTAAATTACAAACATCTAACGGCAGAGCTGTTCCCGATCACAAAAATGGTTATTAAAACTTTGAGAAATAGTAGACCTGTCAACCCCTGATGACCTATGACCGCCGGTCACTCCGCTTTAAAAGTTAGATCTGATTCGTGACGTCACTGATGGTGACTTAAACTCAATAATTAGAATACTCTTGATATTGTATCCAGTACTATTATACAATACAATTTTAATACAAAATGAATAAAGGCTAATTTTCTCTAAATTACTGAATACTATAGGATGATTCATTATACGCAGATATGAACAAAGCGTCGGTTATTTCCACCGCGAATTCCCCTGGGGGTCAGGTCACCATGCGGCTCAGCTTCCCATTCTCTTTTGTCGATAAACCACTCTGGATAATTCTTACAACAGCCTAGTCTGTTACAACCCCCCCGCACAAGCACTTAGTAAACCTTGTTAATTTGTTAAAATTCACGAGGTTTAGTATCCAAACCCACAATTCAACTCATGCCACAAACAAAAGCTAACCTAACTAATAAAATTTGACAAATAATAGTCCAACATCATAATGAACATGTTCATATTTCATAAATTTCTCAGCTGTCAACTGACAGCAATCCTCTAATATCAGGAAACATACATCCTATCCTTACTGACATAGCTAAATAACATGTCCCTACTCTACCATCAAAAACTAGCTATTAAACTCTCTTGGCTCTTCACTAGCCAAGTCCATGTGTCCTCTAGAGCCGGCCACACCGTGCTCAAACATAACATTAAAGTTATATCGTCAGACTGAACTTTCAGTCATCCGGGAGCGTACTACGGAACTATCAAGTTCACATCCGTGTACTAACCACTCCCCATCAAGGAACACACCTAACGTTTATTACATGTATCTAAAAATATAAAAAAAAATCCTATACTATATCACAGGTTTCAGCTGACTGTACAGCCAAGTGTTCTCACTCACTAGAAGTGTCAATGTTTATATTGGTCCGCCTCTCCTGTGTTCAAACATTCTGAAAAAAAAATAGCACAACATAATTTTCCATAACCGTTTGTTCTGGGCTGAGACAATTACACAGGGGCTTCGATTTTGATTACTGACCAATTTATAGAGTAAAATTCATATTATACCAATTATTATTTTAAATCTGTTTTTCAACATTTATAAAGTATTGATTCTAAATCTGTTTTTCAACATTTAAACAAAAGTGTCCAGATGTTCTTTACACAGATGTTCAGAGCCACTTTGTTGTTTGTATCAATTGTTCATATTGAGTAATCGAAAAAAAATCGATGCTGCTGGATGCTGAATGTAGTCGCTGACGATGACGGTGTCGATCTTGCTTCTTCTCATGTGTAGACATCAATACCTGGTCCTCTTGTACTCCCATCCGGTACTCTTGAATGACGACAGAGTGTAGTAGAGCGGAGTGCCAAGTGACAGCTGTAGAATACTGTTACTTCGGCCATTAATCTTGCTCTCGACAGTCCACACGCCTTCGTATCAATCACAGTTCACACGGTAGTCTTGATGTTAAACTTGTCGCAGATGACCACAGCAGAGCAGGACTGGATGTACCAACGGTGTCTCTTAGCAGGAGTGGTGTCAGAAGGTCGTAGAGGCGGGTTGCTTGTTTGCAGAACAGGTGAATCTCGTCTTCCATCATTGCTCACGTCATCTCAGGCGTTTCTTGATGTCACCAGGTTACTAGGCCGTAAACACCAACTGTGTATACCCTCGTACCGCCGACTTTAGGCCAAAGGAGACAATTTTGCGACCTTCTATTGGCGAGTCCCGGTACTCTGTAGGGAAACCGTGCCTTCCACCTGTGACCGCCTTATTTCCGCTTTCTTGTTAATTCAGATGACGTAATCATTAATCTTCCGGCGAAATTCTTGAGTACTGCTACGTGCTTTCCATTTCTTGACCTCTCCTCCAACACTGCTGGAATGGCTGCAGTCTTGATGACGCAGCAGGTGGGTAGTGGTGATCTCGAGACAGCTACCCCGGCGTTGTATGGCACCTCCGGTGACTGCTATAATGTGGACAGCTCGCTGGCCCTGACAACCTCGTTAGTGACGTGAGGCGTCGGCCGGGTGACTCTTGGACAGTCACTCATCCCCAAAGTAACTGATGTATGGGTTACTGGGTCTAGTGGGGGGAGGGCTTTGTGTAACGTGCCTCCCCCCTCGGTCTTTACAGACAAGGGTTCACGTGTGGCTGGAACAACTGGGTCGGTGTATCAATCAGACCTGGGAACAGACAGACACAACACAGCGGAAGCATAGATATACTCTGGGTTTGGTGGAGGTGGAACCCCAGAGCACGGTAAAAGTTGCTACCTGAGTCAAGTATAGACATAGTACATCTCATTGCCTTTACAGGAAAATCTAATGAACACTAAATTATACTAACCAAGGAAGTTACTTTACTGTATAGCGCGAGATCTCGTCACCATAGGGTGGCGAGACTGCACCTGACTACTGATGAGCGATGACAGAGGGTCATCCTCATCTTCTGACTCGTCGGTGAAGCCATGAGTCAGCACTGCTGAGTCAGGAACTAGACCCGCTGAAGGCAGTTCTAATTCCTCTCTAGCATGATATTGTTTCAATTTATTTACATGAATTGTCCTTTCCACCTGGTCCTCGAACACTCCTTTTATAACAAGATTAACTGGCCCCGCCCTTTTAATTACTCTATATGGTCCTCGCCACCTCGGAGCTAGTTTCCTGCTCTGATTGGCGGGCGCAGCCTCATTCACTCTCAATACGAGGCTTCCTTCCGTCAACTCAAGAGGGCGCACTTTCTTGTCATAAAAATGAGCATACCGAGTCCGTGCCTTCTTGGACGCTTCAGCTGCAATATTCCATGCATTTCTCATTTTTCCAAGGACCTCTGAAGGATAGTCCTCCCCGTATGCAACATTATGTCTGTTAAGCAGACCTGACGGGAAATTGCATGAATTACCAGTAAACAAATGAAGTGGTTGGGTGTTAATTGATTGGTGGATGGCAGTATTCAAGGCGAACTGAACATAGGGTAGGTGTTCATCCCAGGTGTTTGCATCATGTTCAGCAAGGATTGCAAGCATATCCTTGACTGAACGATTAGTCCGTTCCGTCATTCCGTTTGCTTGTGGGTGGTAGGCCGTTGTAAAAGCCGAAGTTGTCTCTAAAATCTTACAAACTTCTCTAAATATATTCCCATTGAATTCTTGACCCCGGTCAGAGACTAAAACTTTAGGAGGTCCGAATACAGTAACGAACCTACGCAAGAACGCATCTGCAACCGTACGAGAATCCTTCTGAGGTAATGCAACTAGTGTAGTGTATCTAGACAGATGGTCAACTAGCACCAACACATATCTGTTACCTGAATGACTGTGGTGTAAATCAATCAGATCAGCCCCCACACGATCTAACGGTTCACGAATTTCAGGAAATTCCTGAAGTGGGGCTTGTACCTTAAGGGTACCTTTCCTCCTCTGGCAACGAGGGCACGACTTCACGAAATTGATTACCTCAGAAAGTAATCCTGGAAAATAAAATAGAGACTTTGCTTTTAAGTGCGTTTTAAAGATCCCCGGATGCCCTGCAATTTTTGAAGCATGCGCAAGCTTTAACGCTGATGACCGCAACGCGTCCGGAATAACTAGCTGAAATACTGCCCTATCATTCTGGCTATTAACATAATACAGGACGCCCTGTTTCATCTCAAAATCATGTATAGGTAAGTTCTTTTTCTTTTTCGGGTATTTTCCTCCCTCTAAATACTCAATAATTTCTTTCCATCTAGGCTCGCTCATCTGGTATTTTCTCATTTTATCTGATGGAATGGTTTCAATGTTTTCATTAATCTGCATTGCCGCTATATTTCTACTTAGCGTATCTGGCACAACATGTGCTGGACCAGGCTTGTACAAGATCTGGAATGAGTGGGCCGAAAGTTCGTGAGACCAGCGTGACATTCGTGGGCATTTTGTTCGCTTCTTAAATATGTGTGTTAATGCTCGATGGTCTGTGTAGATTACAAAATGCCGCTGAAATAGGTAAGGCTCGAAATACCTAACTGATTCTACTACTGCCAGTGCCTCCCGATCCGTAGCTGAATAACGAACTTCAGGTCCTTTGACCTTCCTACTGAAATAGGCTACTGGATGGGGTAAATTATCTGCGTCTCGCTGAATTAAGCACCCGCCAATAGCAATACCGCTGGCGTCAGTGTGCACTTCCCACTCTTTCTCAAAATCAGGAATAGCCAATACCGGTGTCGTGATTAGTTGGTCTTTCAGTTTGCGATAGGCCTCGTCATGTTCTGATTTCCACACAAACTTCGCATTTTTCTTTGTCAGATCAGTCAGGGGTGCTGAAATGCCAGCGAAACCTTCAATGTGACGACGAAAATATCCGGCCGCCCCCAAAAACCTACGCACGTCCTTTGCTGTCCTTGGAGTAGGCATGTCAGCAATGGCGCGGCAAGAATCTGGGTCAGGTCGGATACCGTCTGGGCACACCTGGAACCCCAGAAATTTGAATTTCTGAGCCGCCAAGGTGCACTTCTGAACATTCAGCCTGAAACCTGCCTGATCTAACAACTTCAAAGTCTCAGTCAAGTCCTGCAGGTGTTCCTCAAACGTCCTGGAATATATCACAACATCATCCAGGTACGCTAAAGAATGCCTACCCAGTACCGGACTAAGGATAAAGTTGATGGCCCTCTGAAACGACGAAGGCGCTGTCTTCAAACCAAACGGCATCCTACGGAATTGATAAGTGTGCCTACCATCCGAGAATGCTGTTTTTTCCCTATCCTGTTCTGCCACCGGAATCGCCCAATACGCCGATTTTGCGTCAAGAGTTGAGAAATACTTAGCAGCACCAAATTGATCTATTATCTCCTGTATTCGGGGCAACGGATACACATCACCCTTAGTTAGTTCGTTCACCTTCCGGTAGTCAACACAGAAACGATAACTACCGTCCGGTTTCCGAACTAGCACAACAGGAGAGAGCCACGGTGACGTACTAGGCTCTATCACGCCCTGTCTCAACATTTTCTGGCACTCCTCCCTGATAATGTTCTTTGCCTGTTCCGGCAACCTCCACTGTCTTGTGTACACAGGCAAATGGTCACCAGTTGGAATGGTGTGCTCGATCTTATCAAGGAGACCAATCTGGTCATCCTCTGTCGCAAACAATTTCGGGAATTTTCGTAAAACTCCTCTCAGTGCCTTCCTATCTGCCTGTGCAACATGTTGCAAATCAAGTGCTGAAATTAATTTTTCCACTTCCTCAACATTCTGTGCAACATTCCTCGTTTCGTATTGTACTTTGGATGGTGTTTTAGTATTCAACATATTCAGTGCACTACATTGTGCAGTGACGGCTGGCGTCTCAGCTGACTCATGGTGAAAGATTTCTGTGTCCTCCACCATGGTTCCCTGAGATACCCTATCACCTGCCCTGAAGCGAAAAGTCTTATGTGAAAGATTGACAACTGGAATGAGTGCACCTTTATCGAGCACTACAACTAAGTGATGAGGAATTAATAAACTATCACATCTCCCAGCCACCTGAAGGGTGGTACCTGGTTGTATGTGACGTCCCACGGCTACTTTAATAAATTTAACAGAATGTGGTGGGCAACTCTGTTTGGTCAATGCATGCAAGGCGCATGACCTCTTAACTGTGTCTGGAAGAGACTTAAAAATCAATTTTGGATAGTGCGCATTATATTTCAGCTTCCTCTTAATTGAAGCTACAACTGGGGGATGGTCGATCATCTCCACTGGGTAGGAAGTCTGTCCCAACTGCAACCTGCAGTTCCTAGCCCCTTTTTGAGCAGACAAGGAATAATCAAATCGCGACAGAAAATCAGTTCCCATTAAGATGTGACCAGGAAAATCAAGGTTCTCTACGATCGTACATGTGTGAGGCTGCAATGCCCCATCAATCTCAAAATTAACTGTACCTTGACCTACGATCTCAATCTTCTCCCCATTGACCGCTGTTAATGTCTTTGCGCAACGTTGAAGACGTGCATACTTAAAATTGCTGAAGGCTGACTTTTTAATTACCGTTGCCTGGCTTCCTGTATCAACAAAAGCTGTCAATCTCACACCTTCCACTTTCACCTCAAAAGTAGGCCTACCATCACTAGGAGACTGCTTTCATGCTCTCGTAATAGTGACTTTACAGTCCCTCTGTATGTGCCCACGCATCCCGCAGGAGTAACACCTACGCGGATCCCTGTTGTTACCCCGCGCAGGGTGGCTCGAACTTGCCGCTGAGGGCTGCCTCCTGCCTGATGAACCCGCGCCACAGTGACTCGGCTTGGCTCCCTCGCCTTTACTTACCGCCTCTACGTATGGCGACAACTGAGTGCCCGATGTCCCTGCGCGCGTCTGCCTGTCTAGGGCTGTGGCGGCCTGTTGGACTAGGTCTTCATAACTCACACCCGCTCTCCCCGCAAGGAACAATGGCCCCATATCGGAAGGTAACGTTTTGCAGAACAACTCTTTAGCGAATTGCTCTGCCTGACTCGAATCGAACCCCAGTTCCTTAGTGAGGTCGTCAACCCTTCTCTTTAATATTGACCCGAAATCCTTGACAGTGCTTCGGTCATCCCTCTTAAGTGACTCGAGATAAAAGTAAGCCTCATCCTCCGAAACCCTGTCTTTGAATCTGTCCCTAATCGCTTGGACAAACTGAGGCCAAGATGTCAGGTGCTGAAACTCTGTAAATCCCGCCAGTGGACCGGCTACGTGCACGCAAGCCCCCATAGCGAGAGCAATTTTCGATCTATCCCCCGGGACAGCTTCCAGCATCGAACCAATTTCACAAAGCCAGTCTTCCACCTGGCGGTTGCGTTCCACCTTAATAAGCGACAACTCCCTACCTCTGAGTGTCGGCAGAGTCAACTTGGGAATCAGACTCACAAGTCCCTCTGTATGTGACGCGGAGCTACTGGCAGTGGGTGGGTCCCGGGGTTGGGAACTGGGTTGAGGTTGGGGTTTGGCCTGAGGTATGGTGTGGGTGGCCTCGGGTTGGGGTGTGGATTGAGGTTGGGGTTGAGGCTGAGGTATGGTGTGGGTGGCCTCGGGTTGGGGTGTGGATTGAGGTTGGGGTTGAGGCTGAGGTATGGTGTGGGTGGCCTCGGGTTGGGGTGTGGATTGAGGTTGGGGTGGGTATGGGGTGGCCTGGGGTTGGAATGGGTATGGGGTGGCCTGGGGTTGGAATGGGTATGGGTATGGGGTGGCCTGGGGTTGGAATGGGTATGGGGTGGCCTGGGGTTGGAATGGGTATGGGTATGGGTATGGGAATTGAGGATGGGGTAGGTATGGGAGGTGGGGTTGGGGTTGTTGTAGTGACGGATGAGGTGTACCTAGGTGTTGTGGGTGGTGTGGTATTGGTGTTATGTTGGGTAGTTCCTGCTGTTGGTGTGGTTGTTCATGTTCCCGTTGAACGGGTTGCTGTTCTCTACCGAGCGAAGTGGGACGTCCTGCCATACTAACTGAGGCCCCCTGTCTGCCCTGCTGGCATGGCGTCGATGTTATTCGTGGGGGAACCCAAGACGGCTCTCCCCACTCTTGGGACGACTCCTCGCAAGACTCCCCACTCATGTCAATAATAGTATCTCTCCAGGGATGGAAAGATACCCTCGACTGCCCAGTCCCATGCAGAACCCGTGAACTCGTCGCTTCAGTCCCACTGACCCCACCTGTGGTGCCAGTTGAGCTACCTGAGCGGTCCCCAGTGGTGTCGGAAGAGGTGCTATCCTCTACACTCCCATTCCCACTGGTCCCTACTGACTGGTCATTATCTGGGTTAAACATTTTCTGTGATTCCTGGTGTGCCACGTCTCTTCTAAACTACCCTTTAGTACACCCTCGACCCGGACTCACTACAACCGTAAACTTACACAAAAAAAAAATCACAACTCTATTCCAAGAAACAACTACTAAATCCCCAAAATAGGAAATACAACGATTTATCGAGAGAATCGCTAAAGTGAATCCAATGAATGAGTGTCTGCCCCGCACTCGTGTCTGACCGTGAAATATCCCGCAGTTCTATTGCTGAAACCTAAGTCCTTTACGTGAAAAAATTAAAGAATCTAATTTATATAAAACAATTTAAATGATAACGCAACTAACGCGCAGCACTCGTGATGGATTAATAAAGAATATTTACTGTACTTGAATACTAAACGCACTTGAAGTGAGCAGCGTGGCCACTGATGACTGATGGAGCGGGACCAGCTGCGCTGAAAAACTAAGTCCCGCGCTTTTTCGCTTAAACGCTGAAAAATCAAAATTTTTGTTCTGAAGGAAAATAACTAGTTTTACGTTAATAAACCGCTCTAGCGATTAATATAGACACCCAGGACCTATATATGCTTACCAAAAATTGAATTTTTATCAAAAACATCGTTTTTACTCAATTGCTGGACTCTGCCAATTTTCCTGACTCCGAGGGAAAAATATTCTATCACCCCAAATATCACAAAACTCCTTTAATTCACAAAGTAGTAAAGTAAACGTCAGTAGTAAATAATTTATTATTTACTACTGACGTTGTATGCAGAACAATACTGACACTTCGGGCGGTTTCAACACTCACTAATTCGATTTTTCGTCAAAATCCGAGATTTTCACCTCAAATGGACTCTGACAAAATTACGACACGATTTTCTCGAAAAATAACTAAATTCGGCAAAAATGTAATTATCACTGTTTAATGCTTTACGAACAGAATTACGTCCCTTGCGCGCACTAGAGAGTAATACTGACCCCAGAATATACACGAAACATGAAAAATTAGAATTTCCGCCAAAAAGTCAGATTCTAGCCCAAGCTGGACTTAGAAAATTTTCCACCTACGTTTCTACTGAAAACAGAGTTCTAAGTCTAAAACACAATTCTACCGTCTTACTGGTAAAAACTAGAAAATATCACACGCATCGACTGGGGAATCCTAATGATACCCAGATCATACACGTGACCCACGAATACAAATTAATTACAGTTAACGACTTTCCGACATCGACTTAGCCGAAAACTTATCCCAAAATACTTAGAAATATTCCATGGACAAATAACATTTACACGCAACTTACTATCCCTTAAACTCCTTCACTTATCTATCGTTACCAACATATAGCCCTAAGTCCAGAGGATTAACTACGCTCTAGCAACAACGCCTCTGACTTAGACTAATACAACAGGGAATAGCAAAAAATGTACGCACTTAGCCTAATATGCAAGAAAATGCTAAACACTTTGATAAAAAAATTTTTTAACCGGGGATTGAATGTAAGGGAGAAAAAAATAATTAATCTAGAACAACGCAAATAAACGGAAATTACTTTATAAGTTTAAGTATACTTAATTCAAAAATGCACTCGACTTAATCTTATAATTGCTCCTACCGGCTCGCCGTACCACACCTAGCCTAGAGGCCACACCATCTAGGTTCCAACAGAGCGACACGCAGCTTTCAGCAACAATTATGACTAGGGACGACTCAACCTCCACTAAGTGTGCGATCACTTAGTTGTTGAATCGCTGCTAGGTAGGTTACTAGTCCGTCCCTCGGAGGCCGCAACGCCCTTCACGGATTACGTTTTTCCTAGCGTTTTGGGTCGTCTAATAACGCCCTCGGACTATCTACTGGCGTCCCACAGATATATCCGCCCCCGACAGCCCTCAAGGAACTGCTGTTGAGAGTATGGCGGCTCCCAACACCTCTGAATTAATTGCAAATGGGTCGAGTATGGTACCCAGTCCAATCAACTCGGAGCGGTCTCCTTTTCAATAAATCTAATTTTAACAGCCTAATCTTACTAACTAACCTTAATCATATCAGCCCGCATGACCCAAGATTCGCCAATCCCCACTCAAACGCACTTGTGGGGCGCACTGCTAATCCTGGCCCGCGGCTGTCTCCTTAGCATCCGCGCACGTGTTCGAACGGCTAGACGCGTGAGCCTTTCAACAATTTCAAACAAAATTGTTGAAACCACCGCTGTGCACCATTGTAACACGGGTTTGGGTTCCTCTCACTTTCTACTTCTCTACCTTCTTTCTACTCCCTCTACCCGTATTCTTACTTATTATTCTCTACCAAGGGACTCCAAAACTTTTACCAAAGCCAACTCCACGCCACGTGGTCCTAAGACGATTGACCGACTTAGGATTCTACACCCAGTATGACGTGACCTAAGCTCTGATCAAAACCCTAGAGTCGCCTCTATGCTGCCACCACCAGACCAGCTCTACAGAGCAATGATCGAGGTCTGGATCGATCACGCTAATTAATCAACCTTGGGGCTTGATCCCCACTAGTAGTTTATAACCTCGGAAACTTGAGTGTGGAATTAATTAGATGGGGATGATGAATTCCGATCCGATGTTAGAATCGGCGCCCAATGCAACTCTGCCTCGTGTGGACCACGTGACCAGGACAAGTTTACACATAACCAAATGGAAACAATAAAATGCAAATTAATAACAAATTTAATTTATTAAAAGAAAACTAAAACAAAATCTAAATGTGTTCACTCCCTATCACTTTAACACTCCCTACTTGACCTGAATGGCAAATGAGAAGACTATTTCTATACCTAACCATAGCAACTATACCTCTATGTTTTCCAGCTAAGATGTTTGGCTGGTCTTGGGGAGAGGTAAGATGTTTGACCTCTCCCAGCTGCTCGGCAGATCACACTGATTTTTTCCTTGTCTGGACTACCCCAGACAGAGTATTGTATCCTTCCGCCTAGTCAAAGTCCTACCCAGTTACTAGCAAGGTTTAAGTTATAACAATTAACCTCTGTTGTACTTAATTGATCCAGACTGGTTGAATTATTTTACTGAATTAAATTACAAACATCTAACGGCAGAGCTGTTCCCGATCACAAAAATGGTTATTAAAACTTTGAGAAATAGTAGACCTGTCAACCCCTGATGACCTATGACCGCCGGTCACTCCGCCTTAAAAGTTAGATCTGATTCGTGACGTCACTGATGGTGACTTAAACTCAATAATTAGAATACTCTTGATATTGTATCCAGTACTATTATACAATACAATTTTAATGCAAAATGAATAAAGGCTAATTTTCTCTAAATTACTTGAATACTATAGGATGGTTCATTATACGCAGCTATGAACAAAGCGTCGGTTAATTCCACCGCGAATTCCCCTGGGGGTCAGGTCACCATGCGGCTCAGCTTCCCATTCTCTTTTGTCGATAAACCACTCTGGATAATTCTTACAACAGCCTAGTTTGTTACATTGAGGGGATGAGGGCTGGGTGGGTTTTGGGGGTTGAGGGGATGAGGGCTGGGTGGGTTTTGGGGGTTGAGGGGATGAGGGCTGGACGGGTTTTGGGGGTTGAGGTGATGCGGGGGTCCTTGGAATGTGGGATGAATTTGACTGCAGTGGGTCAGAGGGTGTGTGTATGTGTGTGTGTGTGTGTTTACTAGTTGTGTTTTTGCGGGGGTTGAGCTTTGCTCTTTCGGCCCGCCTCTCAACTGTCAATCAACTGTTTACTAACTACTTTTTTTTTTTTTTTTTTTTTTTTTTTCCCACACCACACACACACACCCCAGGAAGCAGCCCGTGACAGCTGACTAACTCCCAGGTACCTATTTACTGCTAGGTAACAGGGGCACTAAGGGTGAAAGAAACTTTGCCCATTTGTTTCTGCCTCGTGTGTGTGTGTGTGTGTGTGTATGTGTGTGTGTGTGTGTACTCACCTAGTTATGCTTGCGGTGGTTGAGCTCTGGCTCTTTAGTCCCACCTCTCAACGGTCAATCAACAAATGTACAGGTTCCTGAGCCTACTGGGCTCTATCATATCTACACTTCAAGCTGTGTATAGAATCAGCCTCCACCACATCACTTCTTGTGTGTGTGTACTCTCCTAGTTGTACTCACCTAGTTGTGTTTGCGGGGGATGAGCTCTGGATCTTTGGTCCCGCCTCTCAACCGTCAATCAACAGGTGTACAGATTCCTGAGCCTATTGGGCTCTACCGTATCTTCACTTGAAACTGTGTACGGAGTCAGCCTCCACCACATCACTTCCTAATGCATTCCATTTGTCTACCACTCTGACATTAAAAAAGTTCTTTCTAATATCTCAGTGGCTAATTTGTACACTCAGTTTCCACTTGTGTCCCCTTGTGCATGTGCCCCTTGTGTTAAATAGCCTGTCTTTATCTACCCTATGAATTCCCTTCAGAATCTTGAATGTGGTGATCATGTCCCCCCTAACTCTTCTGTCTTCCAGCAAAGTGAGGTTTAATTCCCGTAGTCTCTTCTCGTAGCTCGTACCTCTCAGCTCGGGTACTAGCCTGGTGGCAAACCTTTGAACCTTTTCCAGTTTAGTCTTATCCTTGACTAGATATGGACTCCATGCTGGGGCTGCATACTCCAGGATTGGCCTGATATATGTGGTATACAAAGTTCTGAATAATTCTTTACACAAGTTTCTGAATGCCGTTCGTATGTTGGCCAGCCTGGCATGTGCCGCTGATGTTATCCTCTTGATATGTGCTGCAGGAGACAGGTCTGGCGTGATATCAACCCCCAAGTCTTTTTCTTTCTCTGACTCCTAAAGAATTTCCTCTTCCAGATGATACCTTGTATCTGGCCTCCTGCTCCCTACACCTATCTTCATTACATTACATTTGGTTGGGTTAACCTCTAACAACCATTTGTTTGACCATTCCTTTCGCTTGACTAGGTCTTCGTGAAGCCTCAAACAGTCCTCTTCTGTCTTAAACCTTCTCATAATTTTGGCATCGTCCGCAAACATTGAGAGAAATTAATCGATACCCACCGGGAGATCATTTACATATATCAGAAACAAGATAGGACCGAGTACAGAGCTCTGTGGGATTCCACTGGTGACTTCACGCCAATCGTAGGTCTCAGCCCTCGCCGTAACTCTCTGCTTCCTATTGCTTAGGTACTCCCTTATCTACTGGACCACCTTTCCCAGCTACACCTGCCTGTTTCTCCAGCTTATGTACCAGCCTCTTATGCGGTACTATGTCAAAGGCTTTCCGACAATCCAAGAAAATGCAGTCCGCTCAGCCCTCTCTTTCTTGCTTAATTTTTGTCACCTGGTCGTAGAATTCTATTAAGCCAGTCAGACAAGATTTACCCTCCCTGAACCCATGTTGGCGATTTGTCACGATGTCCCTTCTCTCCAGATGTGTTACCAAGTTTTTTCTCACGATCTTCTCCATCACCTTGCATGATACAGAAGTCAAGGACACTGGCCTGTAGTTCAGTGCCTCTTGCCTCTCGCCCTTTTTGTATATTGGGACCACATTCGCCGTCTTCCATATTCTGGTAGGTCTCCTGTCTCCAGTAAGTTACTATACACTATGGAGAGTGGCAAGCAAAGTGCCTCTGCACACTCTTTCAGTACCCATGGTGAGAACCCGTCTGGACCAACAGCCTCTCTAACATCCAGGTCCAGCAGGTGTCTCTTGACCCCCTCTCTCATAATTTCGAACTCTTCCATGGCCGCCTGGTTTACCTCCCTTTCTCCTAGCACAGTGACCTCACCTTGTTCTATTGTGAAGACCTCCAGGAACCTCTTATTGAGTTCTTCACACACATCTTTGTCATTCTCTGTATACCTGTCCTCGCCTGTTCAAAGTTTCACTACCTGTTCATTCACTGATGTTTTCCTTCTGATGTGACTGTGGAGTAGTTTTTGTTCGGTCTTGGCTTTGTTTGCTATATCATTTTCAAAACTTTTCTCTGCTTCTCTTCTCACCCTGACGTATTCATTCCTGGTTCTCTGGTATCTCACTCTGCTTTCTGGTGTTCTGTTATTCCGGAAGTTCCTCCACGCCCTTTTGTTCAGTTTCTTCGCTGCTATACATGCAGTATTATACCATGGATTCTTCTGTTGGATCTCGGATTTTTTCCTTTGGGCCGGGATGACTCTGTTTACTGCCTCCTGACACTTTTGGGTAACATAGTCCATCATACCATGTACAGACTTATTTCTGAGGTCTGCGTCCCAAGGTATTTCCCTTAGGAAATGTGTGTTTGTGTGTGTACTCACCTAGTTGTACTCACCTAGTTGTGTCTGCAGGATCGAGCATTGACTCTTGGATCCCGCCTTTCGAGCATCGGTTGTTAACAGCAATGACTCCTGTCCTATTTCCCTATCATACCTGGTTTTAAAATTATGAATAGTATTTGCTTCCACAACCTGTTCCTGAAGTGCATTCCATTTCCCCACTACTCTCACGCTAAAAGAAAACTTCCTAACATCTCTGTGACTCATCTGAGTTTCAAGCTTCCATCCATGTCCTCTCGTTCTGTTACTATTCCGTGTGAACATTTCGTCTATGTCCACTCTGTCAATTCCTCTGAGTATCTTAGTATCTCTGAGATACTTCCTCCTATCATGTCCCCCCTCTCCCTTCTTCTTTCTAGTGTCGTAAGGCACAGTTCCCTCAGGCGTTCTTCATACCCCATCCCTCGTAGCTCTGGGACGAGTCTCGTTGCAAACCTCTGAACCTTTTCCAGTTTCATTATATGCTTCTTCAGATGGGGACTCCATGATGAGGCGGCATACTCTAAGACTGGCCTTACGTAGGCATTGTAAAGCGCCCTAAATGCCTCCTTACTTAGGTTTCTGAATGATGTTCTAACTTTTGCCAGTGTAGAGTACGCTGCTGTCGTTATCCTATTAATATGTGCCTCAGGAGATAGATTAGGTGTTACGTCCACCCCCAGGTCTCTTTCACGCGTCGTTACAGGTAGGCTGTTCCCCTTCATTGTGTACTGTCCCTTTGGTCTCCTATCTCCTAGTCCCATTTCCATAACTTTACATTTGCTCGTGTTGAATTCTAGTAGCCATTTCTCTGACCATCTCTGCAATCTGTTCAGGTCCTCTTGGAGGATCCTGCAATCCTCATCTGTCACAACTCTTCTCATCAACTTTGCATCATCCGCAAACATCGACATGTAGGACTCTACGCCTGTAAACATGTCGTTAACATATACAAGAAATAGAATTGGTCCCAGCACCGATCCTTGTGGTACTCCACTTGTTACTGTTCGCCAGTCCGACTTCTCGCCCCTTACCGTAACTCTTTGGCTCCTTCCTGTTAGGTAGTTCCTTATCCATTCTAGGACCTTTCCCCCCACCCCCGCCTGCCTCTCGAGCTTGAACAGCAGTCTCATGTGCGGTACTGTATCAAAGGCTTTTTGGCAGTCCAGAAATATGCAGTCTGCCCAACCATCTCTGTCCTGTCTTATCCTCGTTATTTTATCATAGAATTCCAGAAGGTTTGTTAGGCACGATTTCCCTGTCCAAAACCCATGTTGATGTTTGTTCACAAACCTAATGTTCTCCAGGTGTGCAACCAGTCGCAGCCTAATTATTCTTTCCAGTATTTTACAGGGGATGCTTGTCAGTGATACAGGTCTGTAGTTAAGTGCCTCCTCCCTATCTCCTTTCTTGAAGATCGGCACGACATTTGCCTTCTTCCAGCAACTGGGCAATTCTCCTGACATAAGTGACTCATTAAAGATCATTGCCAGAGGCACGCTGAGGGCCTGTGCTGCTTCTTTTAGTATCCACGGTGATACTTTGTCTGGTCCAACTGCTTTAGTTGCATCTAGAGTTGTCAACTGTTTCATTACCTCCTCTGCTGTCACCTCTATATCTGATAGTCTTTCATCTAGGGTAACCCCTTCCAACAATGGGAGCTGCTCAGGCTCGGTAGTGAACACTCCATGGAAACTGGCATTCAGTGCCTCGCAGATTTCCTTGTCACTTTCAGTATATGCCCCCTCTGCCTTCCTTAGTCTTGTCACTTGGTCGTTCACCGACATTTTTCTTCTTATATGACTGTGTAGTAACTTAGGTTGTTTTTTCGCTTTGATTGCAATATCGTTCTCATAGTCCCTTTCCGATGTTCGTCTTATGTTAATGTAATCGTTCCTAGCTCTGTTGTATCTGCTTCTGTTGTCCTCTGTTCTTTGACTTCTGTACTTCCTCCACTCCCGTCTGCTGGCCATTTTTGCTTCCTGACACTGTCTATTAAACCATGGGTTATTATATTCCTTCTTATTTTTTCCCTTTACCGTTGGTATAAATCTCTCTTCGGCCTCCTGGCATTTCTGTCTGACTAGGTCCATCATATCTTGGACTGTTTTTCCTCTAATTTCTTCCTCCCACTGCACTTCACCCAGATAGTCCCTTATCCTCATATAGTCCCCTTTCCTGTAGTCAGCTCTCCTTTCCCAGATCTCTTGTCCCATGGTCATAAGTTTGAATTCCATCATGTAGTCAAAGACTAGGACACAATGGTCACTGGCCCCTAGAGGTATTTCATGCTCTAAATTCTCGATATCTTCTACGTTCTGGGTGAAAATCAGGTCTAATAGGCTCGGTGCATCTCCTCCTCTTTCCCTTGTGTCTTCCTTCACATGTTGTGTCAGGAAATTCCTGTCTATAACATCTACTAATTTTGCTCCCCACGTTTCGTCCCCTCTATGGGGATTCCTTGATTCCCAATTTATCTCTCCATGATTTAGGTCCCCCATGATCAGCAGCTTCGCTCTCATTCTGTGGGCTAGTGTTGCTGCCTTCTGCAGTTCATCTATACATGCTTTGTTGTTGTCATCATACTCCTGCCTGGGTCTTCTACTGTTTGGTGGGGGATTGTAGATTACCAAGATCACAATCTTCCTCCCATCTACTGTCAGAGTTCCATGTATGAAGCTTGTGCATTCATTGGTAACTCGATTTCCCAGGTCTTCAAACTTCCATTTCCGCTTTATTAGGAGTGCTACTCCCCCTCCCTGTTTCTGTGTCCTCTCTTTTCGTATCACCTGGTATCCTTCAGGAAAGATTGCATCTGAGATCATGTCATTAATTTTAGTTTCCACAATTGCAACTATGTCAGGATCTGCTTCACTCACTCTTTCTTTTATCTCTTCTGCTTTATTAGATACCCCATCAGCATTGGTGTACCAAACCTTGAGATTCTTCATGGAAACTCTTGTACCAGAGTTCTCCCTTTCTCTGGGGGTCTGGGGGGATCTGGGGGATGTCTGGGGGGTGACTGGGGGCAGAGGGGATCTGGGGGATCTGGGGGGTGTCTGGGGGATGACTGGGGGCGGGGAGGGTCCGGGGGATGTCCGGGGGGATCCGGGGGGTGTCTGGGGGGGGAACGGGGGGTGTATGGGGGATGAAAGAGTTCAGGAGGGGGGTGTTCAGAAAGAGTGCTTGGGGGGCTACTGGGGGCTGGGCTTCTAGGAAGGTAGGTAGGAGGGTCTGGGGTAGGGCCTGGGTAGGTAGGTCTGGAGTAGGAAGGGCATACTGGGTCTGAAGATTAGGGAGGGCATAGAGGGATTGGGAGATAGCGTAAGGTTGGGAGACAGATAGAGGTTGAGAGGTTGGGAGGGGGAAGGATAGAGGGGGTGGGGGGGACCTCCCACCTCCCTCGCAAGGGTGGGGGGTCACATGGAAGGAGAGGGGATGAGGAGGGATGAGGGCTGGGTAGGCTTTGGGTGTTGAGGGGATGAGGTCTGGGTGGGTTCTTGGGGTTGAGGGGATGAGGTCTGGATGGGTTTTGGGGGTTGAGGGGATGAGAGCTGGGTGGGTTTTGGGGGTTGAGGGGATGAGGGCTGGACGGGTTTTGGGGGCTGAGGTAATGAGGGGGTCCTTGGAATGTGGGATGAATTTGACTCCAGTGGGGTCAGAGGGGTCAAGGGATGTGCTGGGGAGATAAGCAGGGGCGGCTGATTTGGGGAAGGGGTGACCTGAGAAGCCCGTGTGAGCTGGTTAGCATGGGGTGGTTTAGCACTGGGGTGTGTAGCTGCGCTCAAATGGGAAGAGTCGTACTGTTGTTTGCTTGCTCTGTGGGCAATCTGTTCCTCCTTCGACATGAATTTGTCAATAAATACGTTGTAGTAATTTTCGCTACCTCTGAGTAGGTGTTTGTGATGCAGTATGTAATCCACTGCCTCTTCGTTAGTGAACTGTACCAGGACAGGTCGTTTCCTGTTACAGTTGTATGGTCCAATGCGTCGGTGGACTTGCACCTCATTCCCTGCCATCTGGGCTCTCATGTCTCTCAAGATCCCCTGTAGTTCCAAATCCTCAATCTCCATCCTTTCCTGCCTCGATGGTGCCCTGGCTTCAAGTAATCCATGGATTATGATTGTCCTCTTTCTCAGTTCAGGGTCATGCTGGTGGCCCTCTCCCTGGCTGACCCCCACC
>NC_091157.1:33333013-33458013 GCF_040958095.1 Procambarus clarkii
GAAAGATAAGGACAAAGTTGCGGTGATAAAGATCTTGCAGGGGGTACAGATGGAGAAGGCTGATCAAAGTATAGAAAACGTTTTTAGGCTTTGCCATTACAACAAGGACAGAGACCAGTTGATAAAGGTAGTATTAACAAACGAGAAAACAAAAGAGGAACTTCTAGCAAAGAAGAGCAGACTATTACCTGTAACAAAATTCAGATCAGTATTCCCTCAGAGGGATATGACAAGTGATGAGAAAATGAGGGCAGCAGACACAAGGAAAAAGCGCAGCGAGAGAGAAGGAAATCAGAGAATCAGCCCCGAACCCTACAATCCCAGTGGAGAGTGGTGAACCCTCCACAAGTAGTTCAGCAGCCCCAGTGAGAGGAGAATTACTCCCACCTTCCACCCAACAGAAATACTTCCTGCCTCAACCCCTCCAAGCTCCCCACAAATTACCCACCCAGTCCCCCTCTTCACTTTGCTCCCATCCCTTGAACCATGCATCCCCAGAAACCATGTTTAGTATCGCATAGCACATCAGCCCCACCAGTGCAGCCCAGTCAATGGAGCAACAGTCTGCACCAGTGGAACAGCCAACAAGAGTATGAGTAAGTGAGGATGGACATGAAAGTGAGCTTCAAAGTGATGTACACAAACATAGATGGGATTACGAATAAAACAAGTGAACTTGTAGAAAAAACACAAGAAGAAATCCAGATAATATAGCAGTCACCTAAACAAAACTCTTAGGCATCATAACAAATGCAGTGTTTCCACAAGACTACTTATAGTAAGGAAAAAGAGGGAAGGAAGAGGAGGAGGAGGATTGGCTCTGCTGATTAGGAAGGCATGGAGTTTTGAAGAGATGAACATCCCAGGGTGTGAAGAGTACAGGGACTACATAGCATACTCTATGACAATGGGAGGACCAAGGATAATGGCAATAGTAATATATACCCCCCCCCCCCCTCGTTAAATGACAGAAGATACAGAAAGAAGTATGACAGGAGCGACATGGCAATCATTAACATAATAGAAAGAACGGCTTCTATTGCCTGCAGGAAGAAATCTTAACTGTTGATCATTGGTGACTTCAACCATGGGAACCTAGACTAGGAAAATAGAGAACTACACAGAGAACCCTGTTTCTGTCCACAGAAACATGGACAGAAACATTCTGTCCATGTTTTTCTCCATGGACAGAAACATAGAGAGCTAAACTACTAGACATGTCGACAAGAAACTTTCTATGCCAACAAGTTAAGGGGCACACAAGAATCTGATGAAAAAATGAACCAGCCACACATGATCTGGTATTTACCTTGAACGAGTCAGACGTAAGATAAGTAAATTCAGAACCCCCCCCCCCCTCCTCCAATAGGAATGAGTGACCACAGTGTCCTAACATTTGAGTATCTGGTGGAAGCAGGATTAACACATCCATGGAATGGAACGAAAAGTAAAAGGCTAGCAAATCTCACCATAGGGGAAATATGATGAGATTAGAAAAATTCTAATAGAAATTTTAGTGTATCGTTAAATATTTACAATTTTGTTTGTTTGTTTTTCTGCACTCTCCCTCCCAGAATTTCTCTGCCTACTCCTTTCAATGTTTCAACTCCTCGTTTCTTAAGAGATTGTTTGAAAGTCTGGTTGTCATTATTAATATCCTGTAAGATGTTTTGACCCAGGCTAAGCGTGGCAAGGCCTAGCATTCTCATTAAGAAGGGCGCCGCGCGTCGCGTAATCCCGCTTAAAAACGATAGTATTCCTCCACCGCGCGTATATCCCCTTCCACTATTGAAAATCCGTATATCCCCAACCCCCTTCTCCTCCCCTTACTCTATGAGATGATAACAGTAAAAATAACTCCTCAACCGAGCGTGGAATGAAGTTGATACGCATCGCTCTGCGTATTTCAGAGGAATGACGTAAGCTCTACGTGTGAGGGTATTATATACCGCCAGCTACCGGTCGTACATGTAAGACTGAAGTGGTGCAACCCCGCTCATCAAAATAAACCGGGTACCCATCAGGGGTCTCTAATAGTAATACTAACACCATCTATCATATTAGTATTAAGATGTACATAAAGTTTCTTATTGTTGCTATTATCACTCCCGTTTAAGGAGATGGTAGGGGCTATCTTGTCACAATATATGCAAAGCATATCAACTCCTCCTATAGGCATTGGTGGGAAGAGGGCAGTATTTACCACTCTCGATGCGTTTTTCATTACAAATATATCGTAGTCACTATCGAGGACTACGCCTAACACTTTGTCCAGTCCACCCCCGAATGATAATGCAACTCTGCACACATTTCTATATACTCCCTCGGTGCTTATATTCTCTTCACTAATCAGCGTATTTATCTTATTTCGATTAGATGACGAATCATACTTAATAAAGTTTGTTCTGTATTTTGGTGAAAATTCTTTAAACGCTTTTCCTAAAAAAAACTAAGTTTTGTGTTAGTTGAAAATAGGTGGCCAATTTCCACATTAATGGCATGATCAATTTCTTCTATACTTTCAGCCAAAATGTCTCAAGCTGATAAATACTTTGAATAAAAATAGCTCATTCCCTCCTCATTATCGCATGTAACCCTCACCCGTATAAAAGCATCTGGGTCGTAATGTTTAACGACATAATAGGATGATGATAGAAGCAATTTTTGCAGACACTTTTCAAACAATCTTGTCAGATCTAATTCTAAGTGATTACATAAACAATTTTGGAAAGACCCAGAATTATTATTAGGAAATAAATGCCCATCTGATGCGCTAGCAGCATATATTACGTGGGTATCCATAGTTCTTTCTCCTTAGACGTCTTGCGACCGAGTAATATAAATTACACACACACATTACATTTTATATATATATATATATATATATATATATATATATATATATATATATATATATATATATATATATATATATATATATATATATATATATATATATATATATATATATATATATATTGGTCTTTTTATTGCCGTATTGATCTTTTTTTTTATTTTATTACAATGCTACAGTTTACAGAAAACACACACTAATATAACAATATACCAATCAGTGTTCGAAGACCTCGTCCAGCTCTTCGGGGGTCGGGTGCGTACCCAAGATACAGCACGCATTTCCCCTCTGAACAGCGTCACTGGGGCACTGGAACATAAAACTGGCCGCTCTTGGGTCTCTAGTCTTCCCAGTGAGTTCCTCGCCCAACTCCTTCAGGAACTTAAGTGCACCTTTACCCCAGGCGCCCAGAGTCTCAGAGCCTATTGGCACGAAAATGTAACAACGTTCTAGGTCCCTGTACTTGTTAGTTTTCTGGGTCTCACTGAAGGTGGCCGCCCCGCCTCCCTCAGCTGTGCTGTAAGGTAGATATGTATCAGACAATGTAGATGCACACGTGTAGTACCATACGACCTGCTTACCTTCCCTCCACGGCTGCAGGGTGACTCCATCTGGGCGTTTTTGGCTGTTGTCAGGCCTGCACAACTGAGGTTCCCTTTGTGCTGGGCACCCAGCTGAAGCCAAACTTCTCTTGATGATGTCATTGACTGCTTCATGTCTGGCAATCTTTCCCTGTGTCTTACAACAGATGAGACCATGGCTGCCGTATTGGTCTGCCCGTGCATGGCCGCAAATACACCGGTGCTCGGTGGAGATAGGGGCGGCAAGGCGCAGGGCAACACCAATACTTAGGGTCCGATGGTCCAGGCGGGTGCCCAAGGCGGAATTAGGGACTGCCAACAGGAAGTCCCCGGCATGGGGCGCTTGCACAGCTAGAAGACACGGTTTGTCCTTCCTGGAAGCTGCCTCCAGCAATGATGTGGCGATGTTCTCCACTATGGGGCTATCCCATTTGGACTGTTTGCAGTCATTTGGAAAAGTCAGTCGAGGATGAGAGTTGACAAGAGTGTCCCGCTGACCGGCTCCTTCCGCGAATTTTGGATCATGAATCCCAATGGAGTCTCTTAGGTATTCCGGTAGTATTTCCTTAACTAATTCACCTATTGCACTGGTCGAGGATAAGAATGCCGGCAATGCTAACTGTGTCGCCTTGCGAATACCTATTCCCCCGAGTCTAACTGGGAGCGTTGCTTGGTCCCACTGGTCATCTTGCAGGGAGAGGTTTAACACTTTTACGGTTAATTATATGGATAATTATAGCATAAAATAGTAAACATTTACAATGAATTAGTGAGACAAATGTGTTCCAATGATCCTACTTAAATCGCCCTTTAATTGATCTATTAAAAATGGATCTAAGTTATATAAACCACTGCTAATGTTCAAATTACTTTCTTTTGTGATCTGTATCAAAGCAGATTCAATTATGTTTCTGTTATAGGTGCTTTTACGATTCGTTATTGAAGAAGCCATCTCCCAATCAATTTGGTGAGCATCTTCTGACAGATGAACAAACAAAGCATTAGACAATTGGCCATGTCTTACAGAGTATTTATGTTACGAAATTCTACATTTCAAATCTTTAGATGTTTGCCCAACATAAAACTTATTACAATCTTTACAAGGCATTTTATGAATGACACAATTATCACTATGAGGGCTGTTCCTAACTAATAGCTTACCAACAGTATTTTCGTAGCTAAACAATACATGTATATTGAAAAGTTTCAAGGTCTTG
Source organism: Procambarus clarkii (assembly GCF_040958095.1). NCBI lineage: Eukaryota > Metazoa > Arthropoda > Malacostraca > Decapoda > Cambaridae > Procambarus > Procambarus clarkii. The sequence continues at coordinate 33,337,666 of NC_091157.1, forward strand.
ACAATATTCTCAAACCCAGAGAAATATGGTAAACACATTCTTCGGAAGAATTCTTTCACTGCATATATTATTATAATATGTACGAATTTATTATAATATGTTTGGAAGTTTGCCGTAGCAAAGCACGTCGTACATATTATAATATATATATATATATATATATATATATATATATATATATATATATATATATATATATATATATATATATATATATATATATATATATATGTATATATACACATATACATATATATATATATATATATATATATATATATATATATATATATATATATATATATATACACATATACATATATATATATATATATATATATATATATATATATATATATATATATATATATATATATATATATATATATATATATATATATATATATATATATATATATATGCAATTGACGATCACAAAACACTGATCATTTTATGCGGAAAATCCACAGAGAAATATGAAATGAGGTGAACGTTTCGGCTTTGTTAAAGCCTTTGTCAACACCAGACTGACTGAGTCAGTCTGGTGTTGACAAAGGCTTTAACAAAGCCGAAACGTTCACCTCATTTCATATTTCTCTGTGGATTTTCCGCATATATATATATATATATATATATATATATATATATATATATATATATATATATACACATATACATATATATATATATATATATATATATATATATATATATATATATATATATATATATATATACATATACATATATATATATATATATATATATATATATATATATATATATATATATATATATATATATATATATATATATATATATATATATATATATATATATATATATATATATATATGTCCTGCTTCCGGACAGGAACCGAGAATGCAGCAGGTGTTTCCTCTCGGGACTGCCACACTGAGGCGCTGAAACAAAAAACTGGCAGCTCTTGGGTCTCTGGTGACGTCAATGAGCTTGGAGCACAATTCCTAGAGAAATCCCATGGCACTCTTTCCCCAGGGGCCATGCGTCTCAGACGCTATGGGAAAAAAGGTGTATCGACCTTCCAATCGCCTGTATTTGGCCGATTTTGCTGTTTCCCTGTGGTTGGCCGCCCCACCTGCTTGATCAACTCTGAGGTGTACATAGGTGTCAGCCAGGGTGAATACACATGTGTAATCCTACACCAACTGTCTACCCTCCTTCCAGGAGTATATAGTGATGCAATCAGCGCGAAGTGCGGGGAAATCTGGATTTTGGACCCCAAGGATACGAGGTTCTCTCTCCGCTGGGCACAGAGCTGAGACGAGGCTTCTTGATGATGTCATTGACCTCGTTGTATGCCATTCCTTTGTGCTTCTGCAATGCAACCCATGCAGTCCATATTGGTCTGCTTCCACCCTGTTGCAAATACACTTGTATTCAGTGTGAATTGGGGCATCAAGGCGGAGGGCCACTGCTACACGAAGGGATTCTGGATCTAGACGCGTGCCCATTGCCGACATGGGTACTGCCAGGAGGAAGTCTCCTGCATGGGGGTCAAGCACTGCTCTGAGGCGGGCTTTTTCCTTGTCTGATGTTGCGGCGCTGAGTATGGCATCAGCTGTTTTTTCTGCGAGTGGGTGGTCCCATCTGGACTTCTTGGGGTTTTTTGTTGGTTCTATGATGGGTTCTGGGCTGCAAGAGCATCCCACTGATTTGAACATTCAATGAAATCAGGATCGTGTATTCCTGCTGAATCACTCAGGAATTCAGGTAGGATATCTCTTACGAGATCGTGCGATGCGTGGGAGGAAGAAAGGAAGGCTTGTAGGGAAATCGGGAGGCAGTACGGACACAAAGGCCGCCGAGTCTAACAGGAAGGGTTGCTTGCTCCCACTGCGAGTCGTCCAATGGCAGGTTCAGGACTTTCAACAGCATGGACCTCAGAAGGGTGTCATACACAATTAATTTAGGGCTGTTGTAAGATGGAGAAAACCTAAGAAAGTAAGTCAACTTAGGGAGAGATAGGCATCTTGTGAGAAGGAAGAGAGCATCATGGGCATCGATCATGTCAGTCCTGTCCAGCATTCTCCTAAGATCAGCGATTTTTGCATCCAGTACCGCCTCGATTGCTTGCGGGCGAATGGGGGCACCCAGGAGGGTGCAGTCCCGTGGCTCGACAACGAGAATGTCTGGAAGAACATTTTTTATTTGGGCAGTGATGTCTGGGTTGCAGGAGACAATTTCGCATTTGGATGCATTGAGAATGAGGCCCAAAGCTGGTCCTTGCTCCTGGATTTTCCTTATATCCTCCAAAATGGTATCCGGGGTTCCAGCGAGAGTGCCATCATCCAGGTACCAGATGTTCAGCTCGCTTGTCAGACTATCAGTGACCTCTTTGATAGCTAAGCAGAAAAGGAGGGAGCCAAGGGATTACCAAGGAAGTGATAGCCGAGGCTATTTGAGCCACTTCCCCGACGGCAACTCAAATAGCAAACTCAAAGTGGCTCAAATAGCCTCGGCTATCACTTCCTTTTGACGGCCGTGATGGTCAAGCGGATTAAGGCGCCCTGTAGTTACCAGTTGCGTTGCTTCTGGGAGTATGGGTTCGAGTCACTTCTGGGGTGTGAGTTTTCATTCGCATATAGTCCTGGGGACCATTCAGGCTTGTTCGCATTTGTGTTCCTCACGTGTGCCCCAAAGAATGAGGTGATTTGGTGAAATGCTATGCCCAAGATTACCATCCGAGTTGCCGTCGGGGAAGTGGCTCAAATAGCCTCGGCTATCACTTCCTTTTGACGGCCTTGATGGTCAAGCGGATTAAGGCGCCCTGTAGTTACCAGTTGCGTTGCTTCTGGGAGTATGGGTTCGAGTCACTTCTGGGGTGTGAGTTTTCATTCGCATATAGTCCTGGGGACCATTCAGGTTTGTTCGCATTTGTGTTCCTCACGTGTGCCCCAAAGAATGAGGTGATTTGGTGAAATGCTATGCCCAAGATTACCATCCGAGTTGCCGTCGGGGAAGTGGCTCAAATAGCCTCGGCTATCACTTCCTTTTGACGGCCGTGATGGTCAAGCGGATTAAGGCGCCCTGTAGTTACCAGTTGCGTTGCTTCTGGGAGTATGGGTTCGAGTCACTTCTGGGGTGTGAGTTTTCATTCGCATATAGTCCTGGGGACCATTCAGGCTTGTTCGCATATATATATATATATATGTATGTATATAGTAGCCAGAACGTCGTACTCGGCCTGCTATGTAAGGCCCGATTTGCCTAATAAGCCAAGTTTTCCTGAATTAATATATTTTCTCAATTTTTTTTCTTATGAAATGATAAATCTACCCATTTCATTATGTATGAGGTCAATTTTTTTTATTGGAGTTAAAATTAATGTAGATATATGACCGAACCTAACCAACCCTACCTAACCTATCTTTATAGGTTAGATTAGGTTAGGTAGCCGAAAAAGTTAGGTTAGGTTAGATAGTCGAAAAACAATTAATTCATGAAAACTTGGCTTATTAGGCAAATCGGGCCTTGCATAGTAGGCTGACAAGTGCGTTCTGGCTACTAGGTACGATATATATATATATATATATATATATATATATATATATATATATATATATATATATATATATATATATGTTTCATTGAATATGACCGCATATTCTGTATTTATTATTTTCTGGTTTAGGGCTTCTATCCCTCTAACTATTTTCTTAGCATCAGGGCTTAATTGAAATAGGAGTTCTCCAAAACTCATTTTCGTACTTTTAAGGTGAAGAAAAGAAGTGATTTACTATAGAGTGTATTACACTTATTTGTATAATTTGCACGACGTTTCGAACCTCCATGGTTCATTCTCAAGTGAACAGATCTTACAATACTAGTTGATTTTATACCCGCATTAGGTCAGGTGATAATACAATGAAGGTGAAAACATGGGGGGATACATAAGGGATAAACATAGGGGCTGCAGAAGGCTTATTGGCCCATACGAGGCATCTCCTATCTAAACACAAAGATTAATCCAGTGTAATTGGCCTGTTATGTTGGACATTGTCTTCTGTGTTGGCATCGATATGTTCTTGTCTTGTCCTTACTCTCATGGTGGGTAGAGTAAATAGTTCCGTGATTTGGGTGTTCATGGTAGGTCGCTCTATTCTTATGTGAATTGCCTCAAGAATTTGTAATCTTCTTGAATCTTGGGTTTTGTCTATTATGCAAGTATTCTTGTTCAACATTTCTCTTGTTAGAGTAATGTCATGGGCTTGTCTCATGTGATTCCTAGGGGCACCAGATTGAAGATGGCATGTCAAACGCCTCGTCAGCTTGGTCGACGTCATACCTATGTACTTACATTGAAGGTTACATCCTTCGTGGGGGCAAGTGTACATGTATACAACGCTTGACTGCTGTAGAGGGTTCTCCGTCGGCTTCGGGCTGTTTTTGATAAGGAGTTCGGAAGTCTTCTTGGTTTTGTAGAATATTATCAGGTTTATGTTTTGGTTAGGAGTAGTGCTTTTTACTCCTTTACGGATTATTTCTTTCATTATTCTTTCCTCTTTTATATGTTCACTGTGCATGGTTGATTTGTAATATAATTTTATTGGGGGTGTTGTGGTTTCTGTTCTAGGTTCTGAATTATACCAACGGTCCAAGTGTCTTCTTATAGCAGCGTTTATTTCCGCGTTGCTATATCCGTTGTTCACCAATACCTGAGTTACTCTTTCAAACTCTCTACTCACGTTGCTCCATTCAGAGCAGTGGGTAAGCGCTCGACGAATATAAGCATTGAGAACACTGGCTTTGTATCTTTGGGGGCACTCACTTCTACCGTTCAGGCATAATCCTATGTTGGTGGGCTTGGTATATACGTTGGTGCTTAAAGAGGTTCCTGTTTTTGTTATTAGTACATCCAGGAATGGCAGACTGTTATTTTCACTATTTTCATGTGTAAATCGGAGTACTGACTCTCTCTCTAGGTGTCTTTTTAGGTCAATTAGTTCATCTGAGTCTTTTACTATTACGAATATGTCATCTACATAACGGCAGTATACAGTTGGTTTTTGTCTGCTACTGAAGACCCTATCTTCGATGGTTCCCATATAAAAATTAGCAAATAAAACTCCTAAGGGGGAGCCCATTGCTACTCCGTCTATTTGTAAATACATGTCTCCTTGTGGACTGATGAAAGGGGCTTCCTTTGTACATGCTTCGAGAAGACTTTTCAAGTGTGGCTCAGGTATATCTAATTTGGGGGTGCTCTCGTCTCTGTATACTCTGTCCAGTATCATTCCTATGGTTGTGTCGACTGGGACGTTGGTAAATAGGGATTCAACGTCCAGGGAAGCGATGATTCCATCGGGCTGGGTAGATTTGATCAATTCTAGGAAATCTGCTGATGATTGTAGACTAAACTTACTTGGAGTGTATGGAGTTAGGAGTTCATTGAGTTTCTTTGCCAGGTGATAAGTTGGGGTTGGTATTTGGCTGATTATAGGGCGTAGTGGGTTACCTGGTGTATGCGTCTTAACATTGCCGTAGGCATATCCTAAGCCATAGTCGCCTTGAAGTTTATTGAAATGCACACTACCTTTCTTTGCGTTGATTGCTGTAATTGTTTTGTTTACTTTCCGCTTAAGGTCTTCTACGGGGTTCCTCGTGATTCGTTGAAATTTGGAGTCGTCACTTAGGATGTCGCTAATTTTGTTCATGTATTCATGGGTAGGAATCAATACATATGCTGCTGTTTTGTCGGCTTTTCTTATTGTTACGTCTTTCAGATTTTTTAGTTGTTTCGCTGCTTCTTTGAGTCGTGGGGTTAAGATTGTAGATGAATATGTTCCTCGTTTTTTCCCTGCTTCTGCAAGTAGTTCAGCTTGAAGTGTGTCAGTGGTGATGACTTTTTTGTTGTCTTCTAGCTTATGGATATCGTCCAGAAGCATATATATATATATATATATATATATATATATATATATATATATATATATATATATATATATATATATATATATATATATATATATATATATATATATATATATATATATATAACAAATAGTATGAGCAATGAAACTTTAATTAAACTGAAAACAAATTATGAATAAGACAATTCCTTGGCTATGTACAGTGCAAATTAACAAGATGATAAAATAAAAAAAATAACAAAAAATAATATAGTGGTGACGTTACTCTAAAATGGATAAAGACAAAATGAAATTAACAGGTGCTGAGAATAAAGCGCTGGCTGAGAACATCCACTAATAGACAGAGCGTATATCAGATGGTTGTTTCAGCTTGAGAGCGCAGGATATTCTGACTCCAATGGCTGGTGCAGGCTCAGACATCGGCTAGGTGGATGGCACTGAGGTGCATAATAGACCGATTCCCCTGTAGGTAAGGTTCGAAATGTTGCAGATTCAGGACGATGGAGAGGAGTTCCTTTTCGATAGTGTTGTAGTTCTTCTGGTGAGACTTCAACTTGTACCTGTAGTAGCCAACAGGAAGAACCTCCTCGCCTCGTTGTTGCATCAGGACGCCCCCGATACCGGTACCACTGGCGTTGACATTGATGATGACGGGCTTCGTGATATCTGGAGAGGCGAGAATGGGATCAGAACATAGCAGAGATTTAAGTTGTTCAAAGGCTATGGTCTGTTGAATGGTCCAATGATACCGTTGCTTTGGGCTGATCAGATTAATCAATGGTGTCGCTACCGTACTAAAATTCTTCACAAACCTACGATAGTAAGAAGCAAGTCCAAGGAAGCGCAGGACCTGCTTACTGGTCGTAGGTTATGGGTAATGCTGAATGGCTTCAGTGTGAATTGTTAAAGGAGCTATGCTGCCACTCCCTATCACATGACCCAGATAATGCACTTTACCTTTGGCAAATGTGGACTTGCCCAAGTTGATGGTAAGGCCGGCTGTCAGGAGCTTGGAGAACAGTCGTTGTTGCTGGAGCATATGTTCGCTCCAGGTGTTTATTTGCCACAACGATGTCATCCAAGTAAGCATAGGTGTGATCTATGCCGTAGATGACGTGGTTGACAGCTCGCTGGAAGGTGGCCGGGGCATTACACAGTCCAAAAGAAAGGCGTTCATATCTTTATAGACCAAAAGGAGTGGTGAAGGCAGATATTTCCTTAGCTCTCTCTGTCAGGCTTATTTGGTAATAGCCCTTTAACAAATCAAGTTGGGATAAATATTTGGCATTACCTATTGCGTCAAGAATATCATCTATGCATGGTAAAGGATAAGCATCCTTGACGGTCACAACATTCAATTTCCTATAATCGGTACAAAGGCGTACTTTACCGTGCGGTTTCGGCACCAAGATGCAGGGTGAGGCCCAAGGGGACTCACAAGGTGTGGCCAGGCCATGATCCAGAAGGTATTGTAGTTCAGCACGCATAACTTCCTTTTTGTACGGGCTGATACGGTAGAAGGGTTGACGAATTGCCCGGGTAGCAGGAAGCAGCTGGATGCCGTGCTGAACCACCTTACACTCCTGGGGATCATCGTTGAACAACTTCTGATGTTCATGAAGAACTTTGATGAGAGGAGCCCTATTACTGTCCTGTAAATAGGTAGGAAGATCATTAAGGATTTCCAAGTTGGAAGGCACTGACTCAGAGTCAGGGCTTTTCAGAGGAGAAGCAGGGAAGATCTCACTGTGGAGGTATGGATCTTTGAAAGTGGAGAGTGATATTAGCACAGCTCTACTAGCTGTAGTGCTAACATAAATTAATATTTCTTTATCTGAGCATTTTTTACTGAAATTCTCACGACATCGAGAGGCAGGATTGCGTCAGATAATGTCTATATAAACATATTTATTACCAATATGTTAGAGAATTGAATATGGTTCTCTAATTTTATCAGTATTCTGTGCAATAATTAACTACGGATAATATAACTCCTAATGATCCAACAACCGAGAGTTATTAACTAAGATTATCACTAAAAAACAGTTTTATCTGTTACATGCGAACGCTATGGAAGAAATAGGAATTCTCTCCATTTCTCGATTAATACCATTTATCGAGAATATGATATTATTTAATTCCCTACAATTGCAACCCTGTTCTCATTAACGCATTACATCAGTAATTACACGGAAAAGAATTCTCCGTGATTACTAAATTCTATTGTGAATGCGAGTGAGGGTTGAGGGAGACGCTGGCGAAGAGACGCCATTGCTCACGAGGCATTGCTAGTGACGCCATCAAAGTACAACGTGCGTCCAGGGAGAGTCGAATTTACATCAATTCTACGATAGGCCCTTGCAGTTAATCGACCTAGGAGCGTGCAATTGCTCCAATAGCAATCTAAGGATTGCTTTGGTGGACAACCAGCAGGTTAAGTACCCAAGTATTATTTATATTATGAGATCTCTGTATAATTTTTACTGTGCACTGTCCATCGTTACGCCGTATGACCTCCCCAAACAACAAGTACGTCCACAAGGAATTAATTCTATTCCTTCTATTGAATAGTGATAACACAGGATATTTGGTGTAAACAATTGGTACATTTAATTGGAATTTCAGCTTATGTTGAAAGCGGTCGTGGTCTTCTCACTTTCCTACGCCACGCTCAGACACACGTGTTGCAGCGAGTACCAGACGACACCATCACACCTCTACCTCTCCGTTCACTATCACAGCTAAGCAGCTGAATCCTTTTTTCAGTTATTTTCTTTCATTAAGTGACATTAATAATTAATTACCAGTCAGGAATATTTCTTTTTTATGATTTGAGACATCTAGTACAATTGGATAGTCTCATTAAATTCAAATGAGAATGATTTCTTGTTTAGCCATCATATAATATTCTTGTCACTAACCAATTTATTTAATGTTTATTTGTATATAACTTAGTAAGAATTACTAATTTTATTCGAGGAAGAACCAGCCTCGATGACGCGTACTGAGAGTATTGTACTTCTGGTTTTAACCCCCCATTTTGTGAAGGACGGAAAGTTTAGTCTCGAACATTAATTTAGTACACAGTTCATTAAGGTTTATTGAATAACTCTTCATAGTTCCATTATCCATAGGCACTGGTATTTCAGTCCTTATCTATTATTCTTTCATCTGTTTCCCTTTTCAGTAAAAATAGGGTGGTCCTTCGATATATTTAAATTAATCTATTAATTAAGCATCAATCAATAAATAAAGAGTAAGCTTTCTTCCCATCACAAAAATATGGTCCTTATCGAACCGGATATATTACAATTAATACCATAATCATAACTAATTACCCTGTGTAGTAATCTAGGCTAACCACATTTAATTAATTGTGGCTACCTGCAGAGTACCACATAGGTCAGCCTAATACACACCAATTTATTTGCTGCTTATACCTCATGTATAAAGTAGCACTAGTGGGACACAGTCAATTACCCATAACACTCACACCTATACCACACACTGAGGTAAGAATCTTCAGGTCACCAGGAGCAACAGCTCACAATTTCTATAAGAACTCCACATTAACATCTGCGTTAGAGTGGCCTCACCATCTAACTATTATTTATCTAGGTGGTAATGACATCCATCCTACTCGACACCCAGCTGAGGTAATTAATCACCTTAAAAGAATAATTTCCTCATTTAAACTTGTTAGCAGTTCAGTAGTGTTCACATTGGTGGAACCTCGCCAACTGAGCAATAATAATCGTTGGGGAGTGAGTCCAGAATATTACCAAAGAGCTGCCAAATATATAAACTTTAGGCTGAGGAAGAGAGTACGATTGGATGCCACTTACATTCAATTTACAGCCAGACCATACAGGCAAAACCTGGCAAGAGATGGTGTACACCTGTCAGGTGAGTCTAGGTCACATGTAGTTGACAAGTTGGTCAACACAATCAACCACATAAAAGGCTGTGGCTAGCAAGCCAAAATTAACTGTACATATTTGTATTTTCATCTGTATGAGCAAGTGCACATTTATATAAACTATAAAATCTAAAAAAAACAAAAACACAGTACAACTATATATTCACACTATTGCACCATAAATTAATTTATGCCAACCTTTATTAGGTAGGAATTTAGGCTGTGATTGTGCTGAGTTTTGCACAAATGCAGACTAAATAACTTTCTTTAGTAGAAACCCTTTCAACTAGTCTTGGACTAGTCAGTAGTGCTTACATTATTCATTCTTGTGCTGACCCTACCAAGGATGGGATTCAAACTTTATAGTATCTCTGATTAGAGTATATACATATTAATTATTTGTGTATTTATTATTTGTGTGTATGAATTTTGAGTGCTGCTGAATGATCACTATTACATCTAATGGTGATAATGAAGAGCTAGCCAGAAGAAAGTTTAATGGTGACATTCAAACACTGCTCAAAATCCTTAGCTACTTATTGTTAGGTAGGTACATTTAACCTCGAGTGAGGAAGAGTGCAATTTAGCCAGACTAATTTAGGCTATATTCAATTTACTTGTCAACTAATGAGCAAGTACCCAAGATACATTAGCAATACTTATTCAAGTCCCATGAAACTTGGCCTTAAAGCCACTATGGCTACTCCTGAACAGTTAAGGAGAACCTATATTGGCCATAAAGGTCATTTAACCAGACTGATTAATAAGTCTGATACTTTGTCTAAAGCAACTCCCATTGATTACTATCAACTAGAAACATCATTAAGAGTAGCTGATCTCAAATTTGATCAAGTGAGATCTACAATCCAGTCTTATCTCAACCTACCGACTGCAGCTGAAACTGATCCTGATGAAATAGATCAAACTCTAGCAGAAATTTCTCTGTATGAAGATGAGACTCAAGATAAACTTAATGTGCTATCCAATATAGTAAATCAACACAAATCCAATGCAAATAATACTATGTCTCAATCCAGTAATCGATTACCTGAGGTTCGTCTGCCTACTTTAGACTTACCTACATTTGCAGGACTGGATGAAGAAAATTGGAACACATTTTGGACTTCATTTGAAGTTCATATACATAAAAAATCTTCTCTTGACAGAGTTTCTAAATTCTCTTACCTAATCAGTCTTCTCAAAGGGGAGGCTAAAAAGGTAATAAATAACCTAGCTCTCACTGAGAATAATTATGAGGAAGCTATAAAACTCCTAAAGTTGAATTATTGCAACAAGGAGTTGAGTATAGCTAACCTTTATTACCAGTTATTGGATCTGAATGCACCAAGTAACCGACCAGACTTACTTCAAAGCTTCAGGCTAGAAGTAGAGTCTCTAGTGAAGGCCTTAGGTACTAAAGTTTATGTACCAGCCTCAGAATGGTCATTTAAGCTACTTTAACAGAGGAAATTACCTCGAAATATTTTAGCAGAAATCTGCTCACACTGTAAAACCTAGTTTCTCACTCTCGAGCAAATATTCGAGGGACTGAGAATAACGGTTAAGAGGTTGAAAACTCATGATAAGATTAAACCTGAGTCTAAACAACCTAACCCTGACAACTCAGCCAGACCCAAATCGACTTTGAATAAGTCCAATAAATTCAAACCTAAGACTGCTCCATCCACTGGGAAAAGGAGTGGTAGCGTAGGTATTTATTCAGCATCTCCCTCTGACGTTGCAACTGATATGTCTACTAGAAGGACAAACTCAGCAAGAGAGAGAAGGTGTCTGTTCTGTGATCAAGAACATGTCACCTACAAATGCAATGTTTATCCTAACTTTAATACCAGGATTAAACGGCTACTAGAATTACACAGATGCACCAAGTGCATGGGTTCTCATGATCCCAGTAAATGTGTAGTACATATACAGTTGTGCAGTAGATGCAACAAAGGTGTGCATCATAATGCCTTATGTAGAAAAACTTGTTCACAATCTGTGATACCTAGGGAGGATTCTATGAATTCTACCACAGTACAATATTGCAAGGTACACCAAGAAATAAATGTACACCAAGAAATAAATGTACTTGCTACTGTCAGGCAATAATACTACCCTGCCTACAGCTCAACTCAAACTAATTGATAGGAAGTCTAGAGTTAACACTACAGGTCTCTTTGATCAAGGATCACAGAAAACTTTCATCACACAACAATTAGTCGAGCAGTTGAAATTAAAAACTGCCAAAAGTGTGAAACTGAATATCTCTGGGCTCTTGACTAATAGTGGACCTCGTGAATACCAAGTAGTCAAGGTGTTGGTGAGACTTGGATCTTCCACTAGTCCAATACAAGCAGTGGTAGTAGATAAACTTCCTTCAGACCTCCAGGTCACAGGACTAGCTCGCACTGTGAGATATCTCAGACGTAACCGCATGAGGCTAGCAGATCACAAAATAAATTCTGACTGCCTCACAGATGTTGGTATCATAATAGGCGCTGACTATTATTACAAATTTATAACAGGATGCACCAGACAACACGGAATGAATTTGTTGTCATCTGCTGGAGGCAAATTGCTTACTAGACCGGTGCTTTTCCAACAAACAACTGCGTCAACCAACAAACAAATTAACAATTCAATAGTGGCGTGACTAGGCTTGGAACAGTCACCCCTACATTTCAGAGAAATATCTGAAGATAATGAGTCTGATCCACCTGTATTTCGTCTGTGGGATTTAGACACTTTAGGTATTGTCCCTGACAAACCAAGCCCTGATGATACGTGGACTTACCAGCAATATCTGGACACAGTTTTCTATAAAAACAAACAATACTGCGTGAGACTGCAATGGAAGTTGAATCATCCACAATTTCCAGTTAATTATTACATGGCAGTCTCTCAATTACAGTCTCAGTTAATACGGCTGAAGAAACAGCCAGATAAATTGAACATGTATCATCAATTAATTCAACAACAACTCAACAGTAAATTTATCGAAGTTGTTGATAATGACCGAAAAACAGGTCACTATTTACCCCATCACACTGTGGTGAAAGATTCATTGATGACACCAATACGTATCGTTTTCAACTGTAGTGCCAAAGTGAAGGCAAACAGAGTGTCCTTGAATGAATGTCTTCAAATGGGACCTAGCCTGACACAAAGGCTACATGAAGTATTGTTACGATTCTGCATTGGTATTTTCGCTTATACTGCCGATATCAGTAAAGCTTTCCTTAGAGTAGGCTTACAAGAGGAGGATCGTAATTATACCAAATTTCTCTGGATCAAGGACCCACTGGATCCTAACAGTGATGTCGTAACCTACAGGTTTGTCTCTGTGCTATTCGGTGCGACATCTTCCCTGTTTCTACTTCAAGCCACATTAGATACACATTTGAAGAAGTCAGATAGCCCTTATAAAACAGAGATTAGTGACATCTTGTATGTCGATAATTTCCAGGGAACTACTAATGACAAATCCATATTGGTAGAAATCTACCATGAGGCTAACCGTGAGTTGTTAGGAGCCAATATGCCACTACAATCATGGGCCTCAAACAACAAATCATTAAACCAGATAATCGAGAAAGAAATTCCGGGTTATCGGGTGCCTAATCAATTAAAGGTTCTGGTCGTGGAATGGAACACAGTTACTGACGAGATGAATGTCAAGTCAATACAAACCAATAATTCAACCCTTTCAATGAGAAAATTACTCTCGTATGTCAGTTAACCATTTGACTCTTTGGGCTAACTTACCCCTATATTAATAAGGGGCAAACTCCTCATGCACGAATGCTGGCACAAACATATGGGATGGGATGATCCGTTGCCAGCTGAGTTGCAAGATAAATAGCAAATACTCGCAACGGATTTCAATCAATTAGGTGTTTCGAAATTTCCTCGTAATGCTTCAGGATAAACCTTACCCACAAATTTGCACGTCTTTTGCGATGCCTCTGGCAAAGCATATGGCGCTGCAGCCTACTTAGTCAATAGTGCAGAATCAATTTTGCTCACATCTAAAGCAAGAGTTGCTCCAATCAAGAAGAGATCTTTGCCTCAAATAGAGTTAACTGCATTGCTGGTGGGAGTATGATGGACTCATTGCCTGACCAAGACACTCAATAATATTCACTTTGGTGAAATCGTAGTGTGGTCAGACAATGAGGCAGTCTTACAATGGGTAAAAAATAATAACAATAAAACTCCCTACGTTAGTAATCGTGTTAGGGAAATTCATGAATTATCTGCGGGATACAAATTCAGACATTTCTCCACCAAGGATAATCCTGCACATTACCTATCAAGAGGCTTAACATTAAAACAGCTAATCAAGTCTTCGATGTGGTTTAATGGACCTTCATGGCTTGTTAGTGGTCAGTGGCCCAAACAGAAACCACAAGTCATAAAGACCAGTATCACTACTCCATGAAAGACCCAGAACCTCATCGAATCTCAGCTACTATTCCTCACAATTATTCCAACTTGAGTAAGTTATTAAGAGTGACAGCACATGTGTTTGACTTTCTTGCTAAGATAGGAATCGGGCATAAGTTCCCCAATCCTATCCTCTACTAGATCAAACGTGCACAACAAGAGACGTATGGAAGTGAATATGAAAATCTTCCAGATAAATTAACCAAGTCTCTAGGTATCTGGTATGATACCAACACTCATAATATATTAAGGTGTGGAGGACGTCTGCTTCATGCAGAAATTGATTTGGCTACAAAAAATCCGATCCTTCTACCACGTCACCACATTATTACGAATTTTCTAGTTTTACACCATCATCAATATAATTCTTTACATGGTGGAGTGTTAGACACTCTCACCGACTTGAGACAGAAGTATTGGCTTCCCCAAGGTCGTCAAACTGTCAAATCACTCATTAAGTCCTGTATAATCTGCAAAAGATATGACGCTCGAGTGTGTCCTTACCCAGGACCTCCACCACTCCCTAAGGAGAGAGTAGTCCATCTTCGTCCCTTTGAGACCACTGGTGTCGATTACACAGGAGCCTTACTTCTCAATGGCACTCCAGATAAGATACCAGTGAAGGTTTATATTTGCCTCTTCACGTGTGCAACCACACGAGGCGTACATCTAGAAGTGACTTCTGACATGAGTGCCGAAGCCTTCATCCAAGACTTTCGTAGATTTGCAGCTCGCAGATCCTGTCCCAAACTAATGATATCCGATAATGGTTCAAATTTTGTGGCAGGAGAAGCTTGCCTACGAGAGATATGGAATCATCCAGAAGTGCAGTCTGTCATGCAGAGACGACAATGCCACTGGAAATTTATAGTTCTCAGAGCCCCCTGGCAAGGTGGGTTATACGAACGTATGATAGGGACTGTCAAGAAATGTTTAAGGAAGACCTTGTATCGACAGAAAATTAGTTTCCCTGAACTACAAACACTTGTCGTAGAAATTGAGGAACGAGTCAACAACCACCCCTTAAATTACCTATCAGATGACTTCTCACAGAGAGAACCCCTGAGTCCCTCACATTTAATACATGGAGGCCTGCTGAGCCCTCTGATACCTTTGGCAGAAGAGGATCCCGTTGCCCTTCCCATGTGACTAGGAGTGATTTAGTGGAAAGTTACCAACATCTCTCGAGAGTAATGGAAAGGTGGAATGAGGTGTAGACTCGAGAGTACCTCACAGCTATTCAAGAGTACCACTATGGAGCTTCGAGCTCCCTATAATAAGGTTCAACTCAAACCAGGAGACCTAGTGCTGATTGACAGTGATGGACCCAAGTCAGAATGGCCTATAGGCAAGATTGTCTCCATTCACCCAGATCACCAAGACATCCCGAGAGTAGTACGGGTTTTGTGAAGAGGCACTACTAGACTAAAAACATTAGAGAAGTTGGTACCTCTCGAATTAGCAGAACAAGAGTGTTTAACAGAACCAACTTCACCTACAGTTTCCGAGGACAGCAATTCTGATCCACCGAGCACACGCCCACTTAGAGCAGCTGCTCAACAATGTTAACGGAAACTACAAGCCTATTATAGCTCTGACTAAGAGCAAATAATTTACCATCCAATTTTAGGTAGTCATGATGATACCGTGTTGTGATGTCTCGTAACAAATCAGTTACAAGTCACAATGACTCAGGACATTCACCTCACGGTGTATTCTCAGTTACCTTAAATTGTATGATTTAATCATTAATTTGTTTGTGTAGGCTATCAACTATACTATTATTCCATCTAGAGAATCTATGAGTTTACGAAACTTTAAGACTTAGTAACATAACCGTTACATGTCATCGCGACACCAGTCATTGAGTACATTGTAAGCTTTAGTAGTTATTAACTTTAGATGATTTTTCATTCAATGTTCTACATTTAACTTTAATTTCCTTTATAAGACTTAGAATCTTATCTGTCTTTGACAAATACGGGACATCCGTTATGTGTGTACTAACATACTAACATACTAACATTAAATTAACTTCGGGATAGGTACGTCAGTACTCAACATTGAACTGCGACCCGAGTTCCCCCCCCCCCCCCCCCCCCCCCCCCCCCCCCCGGAGTTATGTTGGAAATTTCCAGTACTGACACATTACTATTGTATCATAATACATCACTATTGTATTTTAAGTACAGTAACTATTAACTCTACTAGCTGTAGTGCTAACATAAATTAATATTTCTTTATCTGAGCATTTTTTACTGAAATTCTCACGACATCGAGAGGCAGGATTGCGTCAGATAATGTCTATATAAACATATTTATTACCAATATGTTAGAGAATTGAATATGGTTCTCTAATTTTATCAGTATTCTGTGCAATAATTAACTACGGATAATATAACTCCTAATGATCCAACAACCGAGAGTTATTAACTAAGATTATCACTAAAAAACAGTTTTATCTGTTACATGCGAACGCTATGGAAGAAATAGGAATTCTCTCCATTTCTCGATTAATACCATTTATCGAGAATATGATATTATTTAATTCCCTACAATTGCAACCCTGTTCTCATTAACGCATTACATCAGTAATTACACGGAAAAGAATTCTCCGTGATTACTAAATTCTATTGTGAATGCGAGTGAGGGTTGAGGGAGACGCTGGCGAAGAGACGCCATTGCTCATGAGGCATTGCTAGTGACGCCATCAAAGTACAACGTGCGTCCAGGGAGAGTCGAATTTACATCAATTCTACGATAGGCCCTTGCAGTTAATCGACCTAGGAGCGTGCAATTGCTCCAATAGCAATCTAAGGATTGCTTTGGTGGACAACCAGCAGGTTAAGTACCCAAGTATTATTTATATTATGAGATCTCTGTATAATTTTTACTGTGCACTGTCCATCTTTACGTCGTATGGCCTCCCCAAAAAACAAGTACGTCCACAACGAATTAATTCTGTTCCTTCTATTGAATAGTGATGACGCAGGATATTTGGTGTAAACAATTGGTACATTTAATTGGTATTTCAGCTTGTGTTGAAAGAGGTCGTGATCTTCTCACTTTCCTACGCCACGCTCAGACACACGTGTTGCAGCGAGTACCAGACGACACAGAGCATTCAGGGAAAAACTTGCCATTTAACTCTGAATACGTAAGAGTGTTCGCTTCTCCACCACCCCCTTTTTTTTATGGTGTACACTTTATTATACAAGTTATACATTTACATATCTGATTTTATACAAAAAATTAACATTAAGAGGACACAAAAAAAGATCGCTTCCTAGAGGCTGTAGATTTCCTCGAACTCCTCCGACGCCGGGCAGGAACCGAGGATGCAGCGAGCATTCCCCCTCTGGATCGCGACACTGAGGCGCTGAAAGAGAAAACTTGCTGCTCTAGTGTCTCTTGTGGTGTCAGTGAGCTTGGAACCAAGATCCTTGAGAAACCTTGCACTCTCTCCCCATGGGCCTAGGGTCTCAGACCCTATTGGAACGAAGTTGTACCGATGATCCAATTGCCTGTACTTGGCTGACTTGTCTCTTTCTCTGCGTGTTGCCGCGGCTCCTGCTGTGCCGGCAGAGAGGTTGATGTATGTGGTTGCCAGGGTGGATACACAAGTATAGTCCCATGCCAACTGTCTGCCACCCTTCCACGGTCGCAGTGTGATTCCGTCTGGTCGGCCGGCAAAGCTAACAGAGTCACGGTTCAGTAGGTTGCGGGGCTATCTCTGCTGAACACTGAGCAGAGGCAAGGCTTCTTTTAATGATGTCATTGACTTCGTTGTGTCTAGTGTGCCAACCACCAAGTTTTCTACAGTGCAGGCCATGCAATCCATATTCGTCAGCATCTGCCTCGCCGCAAATACACCTATGAACAGTGTGGATAGGGGCAGTAAGACGGAGAGCGACTGCAATACGGAGCTCCTGCAGATCAAGACATGTGCCTGTCTCAGACATAGGGACTGCCAAAAGGAAGTCCCCTGCATGGGGAGCCTGCACAGCTATGAGGCGTGCACGATCACTGGGGGTTGTTGCTGCCTCCAGCAAAGCTGTGGCTTCTTTGTCTACAATGGGGCTGTCCCAACTGGATTGTTTTTTGGCTTTCGGCATGGCTGGTCTGAGTGTATATATATATATATATATATATATATATATATATATATATATATATATATATATATATATATATATATATATATATATATATATATATATATATATATATATATATATATGTGTGTATATATGTCGTACCTAATAGCCAGAACGCACTTCTCAGCCTACTATGCAAGGCTCGATTTGCCTAATAAGCCAAGTTTTCCTGAATTAATATATTTTCTCTAATTTTTTCCTTATGAAATGATAAAGCTACCCATTTCATTATGTATGAGGTCACTTTTTTTTATTAGAGTTAAAATTAACGTAGATATATGACCGAACCTAACCATCCCTACCTAACCTATCTCTATAGGTTAGGTTAGGTTAGGTAACCGAAAAAGTTAGGTTAGGCCAGGTTAGGTAGGTTAGGTAGTCGAAAAACCATTAATTCATGAAAACTTGGCTTATTAGGCAAATTGGGCCTTGCATAGTAGGCTGAGAAGTGAGTTCTGGCTACTAGGTACGACATATATATATATATATATATATATATATATATATATATATATATATATATATATTATATAAATACATACATATATGTATATATATGTGCACCCAGAGTGGGACCCAGACTCAGAGGAACGTGTCGGGTTTGTGACGAATCTCACAGCCTTTGAAACGATGGAACCCTACGTCAACACAACAATTATGAGGGTTCATGGACGGAACCTGTAGAGAGAGAAGGCCCACAGGTCCCCCCGGCACCCCCACACATCCCAGCAAACTTCATGTCATCAGATGACCTCCTGGGGGCCATCAAAGCATCCACCACCAGAACTCTTCTCCACATTCCTAAAGCAGCGCGCCCATTTGCAGCAGGGAAATATACAGACCTTCTAAGGAAAGTGATTGAACGGTCTGAAAATCTTAATGCTGCGGCCACCATCAAAGCATGGCATAATTTGCTCCTGTTTGGCAATATTTGCTTAGGCGTACCTGCAAGAGGAGGCAAGTCACTAGCCTCATCAGTCACTATGGCAATAAATAATTTCCCCAGAGCTGACAACTTGATCCCCATCCCTCCTCAACACAAAAACCGGCGTGGAAGACCCAAGAGTTCCAATGATAATTTTAAGCTTGGAACACAAGTGACCAAGAAAATTGAAGAGGGCAACACAGTAGGGGCAATTAGGTTACTTACTGGTGAAGAAACAATCGCCCCTAGAAATACAGCAACTGCCGACTCACTGAGAGAGAAGCACCCTCCCAGAGTACCATGGGAACCCACTGCTCGGGACACAAATGTCCCAGACATGGGACCTCTATTCCTCCAAGCGTCAGAGGTATACAAAGCCATCAAGTCATTTCCACCAGGCTCAGCAGGGGGATACACTGGAGTAAGACCTCAGCACCTCAAGGAGATGACAAACCAAGTTCTCGGCGAAGTTGCAGAGACACTACTGTCAAAGATCACGAAGTTTGTCAACGACTGTCTCTCTGGGTTGATCCCAGATACAATTAAACCCTTCTTCTTCGGAGCATCCCTTTGTGCCCTTAAGAAGAAGGATGGTGGAGTCAGACCCATTGCCGTGGGTAACACACTTCGGCGCCTTGTTACTAGGGCAGCTGTCAGAAAACTCAGCATAGACGCTGCAACGATACTTCGACCCCATCAACTAGGTTTTGGTGTACCCAATGGCTGTGAAGCAGCAGCTCATGCAGCACAAGCCTATATCAAGGACCTCCCAGAAAATAAGGCATTAATTAAATTAGACTTTAAAAATGCCTTCAACCAGGTAAAAAGGGATGTGGTACTGAAAGCAGTTCGAACCAGCTTTCCTTGTCTACTTCCTTTCGTTTTAGCAGGGTACAGTAGGGAATCGACACTGTTGTTTGGGGAACATGAAGTTGTTTCCGCAGGTGTCCAGCAGGGAGACCCACTTGCCCCTTTTCTTTTCTGCATGGCAGCTAAGGAGGTCACAAGCAGGTTGTCCAGCGAATTCAACATCTGGTTCCTGGACGACGGCACCCTGGCAGGGACACAGGAATCCCTGCTAGGAGATCTTCAGCTAGTGAAATCTAGGGGAGAGGAGTTAGGCCTTACACTAAATCCATCAAAGTGTGAAATCATCTCATCCAGCCAACCAATCATAGATGCAGTACGAATCTTATTGCCAGGAGCCCAAGTGATCGCTCCCACCGACAGTGTGCTGCTAGGGGCACCTCTGGGCTCGAACACCATCGAGGTAGTTCTCGAAGAAAAGCACAAAGACCTGAGGAGGATGGAGGCGCGAATAGGGGCTTTGGATGCTCACGATGCTTTGTACCTTCTTACAAGGTGCCTGGCCTTGCCCAGACTTACCTATTTCCTCAGGTGTGCTCCTTCATTTGACAGCCCAAATTAACGGAATACGACTCACTCCTAAAGACAATAACTATGAAAGTGTTAAACATCTCCCTGCAAGATGACCAGTGGGACCAAGCAACGCTCCAAGTTAGACTCGGGAGTATAGGTATTCGCAAGGCGACACAGTTAGCATTGCCGGCATTCTTATCGTCGACCAGTGCTACAAGTGAATTAGTGAATGAAATACTACCAGAATACCTAAGGAACTCCATTGGGATTCGTGATCCCAAATTTGTGGAAGGAGCTGGTCAGTGGGACACTCTTGCCAATTCACACACCCGACCAACTTTTCCAAACGACGGTAAACAGGCCAAATGGGATAGCCCCATAGTGGAGAACATCGCCAAAGCAATGCTGGACGCAGCTTCTCAGAAGGACAGAGCGCGTCTCCTAGCTGTGCAAGCCCCCCTTGCTGGGGACTTTCTGTTGGCAGTCCCTAATTCCGCCTTGGGCACCCGCCTGGACCATCGGGCCCTAAGTATTGGTGTTGCTCTGCGCCTTGCCGCCCCTATCTCAACCGAACACCGGTGTATTTGCGGCCATGCACGGGCAGACCAATACGGCAGCCATGGTCTCATCTGTCGTAAGACACAGGGAAAGATTGCCAGACACGAAGCAGTCAATGACATCATCAAGAGAAGTTTGGCTACAGCTGGGTGTCCAGCACAAAGGGAACCCCAGTTGTACAGACCTGACAACAGCCAAAAACGCCCAGATGGTGTCACCCTGCAGCCATTGAGGGAAGGTAAACAGGTCGTATGGGATTACACCTGAGCATCTACATTGGCTGATACCTATTTACGTTACAGCTCAGCGGAGGGAGGTGGGGCAGCCATCTTCAGGGAGACCCAGAAAATCCACAAGTACAGAGACCTAGAACGTTGTTACAGGTTCGTTCCGATAGGATCTGAGACTCTGGGTGCCTGGGGTAAATGTGCACTCAAGTTTTTAAAGGAGGTTGGTCAGGAACTCTTTGGGAAAACTAGAGACCCACGAGTAGCCAGTTTCCTGTTCCAGTGCCCCAGTGTCGCAGTTCAGAGGGGAAATGCGTGCTGTATCCTGGGTATGCACCCAACCTCCGAGGAGCTGGACGAGGTCTTCGAACGCTGATTGTTTAATTGTTATATATTTGTGTGTGTGTTCTCTGTAAACTGTAGCATTGCAATAAAATAAAACAAAACATACAAAAAATTAATAGGGGTGGTAGGAGAAGGAAAGAATAAGGTATTCAGTGAGAATCCACAAGATCTTCTCTGAATGCCCTTTGTTTTCTTCTTCAAGGATGTGGGTCCCTGCAATTCCACCAGAGGTGGTACCCCTATTATATATATATATAAATATATATATATGTCGTACCTAGTAGCCAGAACTCACTTCTCAGCCTACTATGCAAGGCCCGATTTGCCTAATAAGCCAAGTTTTACTGAATTAATATATTTTCTCTAATTTTTTTCTTATGAAATGATAAAGCTACCCATTTCATTATGTACGAGGTCAATTTTTTTTTTATTGGAGTTAAAGTTAACGTAGATATATGACCGAACCTAACCAACCCTACTTAACCTAACCTAACCTATCTTTATAGGTTAGGTTAGGTTAGGTAGCCGAAAACGTTAGGTTAGGTTAGGTTAGGTAGGTTAGGTAGTCGAAAAAAATTAATTCATGAAACTAGGCTTATTAGGCAAATCGGGCCTTGCATAGTAGGCTGAGAAGTGAATTCTGGCTACTAGGTACGACATATATATATATATATATATATATATGTTTCATTGAATATGACCGCATATTCTGTATTTATTATTTTCTGGTTTAGGGCTTCTATCCCTCTAACTATTTTCTTAGCATCAGGGCTTAATTGAAATAGGAGTTCTCCAAAACTCATTTTCGTACTTTTAAGGTGAAGAAAAGAAGTGATTTACTATAGAGTGTATTACACTTATTTGTATAATTTGCACGACGTTTCGAACCTCCATGGTTCATTCTCAAGTGAACAGATCTTACAATACTAGTTGATTTTATACCCGCATTAGGTCAGGTGATAATACAATGAAGGTGAAAACATGGGGGGATACATAAGGGATAAACATAGGGGCTGCAGAAGGCTTATTGGTCCATACGAGGCATCTCCTATCTAAACACAAAGATTAATCCAGTGTAATTGGCCTGTTATGTTGGACATGTTGTCTTCTGTGTTGGCATCGATATGTTCTTATCTTGTCCTTACTCTTGTCTTGTCCTTACTTACAAGACAAGAACATATCGATGCCAACACAGAAGACAACATGTCCAACATAACAGGCCAATTACACTGGATTAATCTTTGTGTTTAGATAGGAGATGCCTCGTATGGGCCAATAAGCCTTCTGCAGCCCCTATGTTTATCCCTTATGTATCCCCCCATGTTTTCACCTTCATTGTATTATCACCTGACCTAATGCGGGTATAAAATCAACTAGTATTGTAAGATCTGTTCACTTGAGAATGAACCATGGAGGTTCGAAACGTCGTGCAAATTATACAAATAAGTGTAATACACTCTATAGTAAATCACTTCTTTTCTTCACCTTAAAAGTACGAAAATGAGTTTTGGAGAACTCCTATTTCAATTAAGCCCTGATGCTAAGAAAATAGTTAGAGGGATAGAAGCCCTAAACCAGAAAATAATAAATACAGAATATGCGGTCATATTCAATGAAACATGTTTGAAAGAAAACCTGCTGCCAGTATACACCAATATATATATATATATATATATATATATATATATATATATATATATATATATATATATATATATATATATATATATATATATATTTATATATATATATATATATATATATATATATATATATATATATATATATATATATATATATATATATATATATATATATATACATATATATAACTGAAAACTCACACCCCAGAAGTGACTCGAACCCATACTCCCAGGAGCAACGCAACTGGTATGTACAAGACGCCTTAATCCACTTGACCATCACGACCGAACATAATGAGGTGATAGCCGTGGCTATTTGAACCACCCCACCGCCGGCACTCGGATAGTAATCTTGGGCATAGCATTTTACCAAATCACCTCATTCTTTGGGGCACACGTGAGGAACACAAATGCGAACAAGCCTGAATGGTCCCCAGGACAATATGCAACTGAAAACTCACACCCCAGAAGTGACTCGAACCCATACTCCCAGGAGCAACGCAACTGGTATGTACAAGACGCCTTAATCCACTTGACCATCACGACTGGACATAATGAGGTGATAGCCGAGGCTATTTGAACCACCCCACCGCCGGCACTCGGATAGTAATCTTGGGCATAGCATCTTACCAAATCACCTCATTCTTTGGGGCACACGTGAGGAACACAAATGCGAACAAGCCTGAATGGTCCCCAGGACAATATGCAACTGAAAACTCACACCCCAGAAGTGACTCGAACCCATACTCCCAGGAGCAACTCCCATGCCAAATGCTTAATGCACCGACTATGCATTAAGCCTGTGCATTAAGCATTTGGCACTGAGTTTTCCCATATAACAGGAACCGATGAAAGAGCATCCGAGGTCCCACACTATCTCATTGCCTGGGAAAGGATTGGAGTTCTGGCTGGTTAAATACCCCAGAATTCCTACCTCTCTTAATGGCTTTGAAGTATAGTGTAGTGGATACAGCATGCAACTGCCACCTTGTTGGCCAGTGTTAGAGTCCCCTGGTGGGTTGAGTGTCTAAAAAGTTATATATTTATATATATATATATATATATATATATATATATATATATATATATATATATATATATATATATATATATATATATATATTAGTATATTTTGGTAGCAGTCTTTCCTGTAGACATATATTATTAAATATGACCGAAAAAGTAAGATTAATAATTCTAACACGAATTTTCTCAATCTTTCGTACATTTCTTTTCACTGTTGGAGGTAATTCAAAAATCAATTCTCCAAAATTCATTTTTATTTCTAGTCTGACGCGACACTTGAGCGCGTTTCGTAAAACTTATTACATTTTCAAAGACTTTAATTAACGCATACACAACTGAATAGAACTTACACATCTCCGATTTTGTTTATATCTACATTTGAGTGAGGTGGATGGGGTGAGGTGGTATTTAATAAGGTATTAATTTCATCAACACAAGCCAGAACATGAAACAATGGGTATTGAATAGAAGTGATGGTAGAAAAGCCTATTGGTCCATATTTCTTGATGTTTCTATATTGGAGCGGAGTCTTGAGGTGGGTAGAATATAGTTGTGCATTAATTGGCTGTTGATTGCTGGTGTTGACTTCTTGATGTGTAATGCCTCGCAAACGTCAAGCCGCCTGCTATCGCTGTATCTATCGATGATTTCTGTGTTGTTTACTAGGATTTCTCTGGCGATGGTTTGGTTGTGGGAAGAGATTATATGTTCCTTAATGGAGCCCTGTTGCTTATGCATCGTTAGACGCCTAGAAAGAGATGTTGCTGTCTTGCCTATATACTGGGTTGTTTGGAGCTTACAGTCCCCAAGAGGGCATTTGAAGGCATAGACGACGTTAGTCTCTTTTAAAGCGTTCTGTTTTGTATCTGGAGAGTTTCTCATGAGTAGGCTGGCCGTTTTTCTGGTTTTATAGTAAATCGTCAGTTGTATCCTCTGATTTTTGTCTGTAGGGATAACGTTTCTATTAACAATATCTTTCAGGACCCTTTCCTCCGTTTTATGAGCTGTGGAAAAGAAGTTCCAGTAAAATAGTCTAATAGGGGGTATAGGTGTTGTGTTGGTTGTCTCTTCAGAGGTTGCATGGCGTTTCACTTTCCTTCTTATGATGTCTTCGACGAAACCATTGGAGAAGCCGTTGTTGACTAGGACCTGCCTTACCCTACAGAGTTCTTCGTCGACTTGCTTCCATTCTGAACTGTGGCTGAGAGCACGGTCGACATATGCGTTAACAACACTCCTCTTGTATCTATCTGGGCAGTCGCTTTTGGCATTTAGGCACATTCCTATGTTCGTTTCCTTAGTGTAGAAACTAAGGAACTAAGGAAACTACAATACACTAAGGAACTACACTTTTTCTACACTAAGGAAACGAATAGGAATATAGGTCATATATATATATGACCTATATATATATATATATATATATATATATATATATATATATATATATATATATATATATATATATGTCGTACCTAGTAGCCAGAACGCACTTCTCGGCCTACTATGCAAGGCTGGATTTGCCTAATAGGACAAGTTTTCCTGAATTAATATATTTTCTTTAATTTTTTTCTGGGGTGTGAGTTTTGAGTTATATATATATATATATATATATATATATATATATATATATATATATATATATATATATATATAAATATATATATATATATATATATATATATATATATATAATATATATATATATATATATATATATATTTATATATATATATATATATATATATATATATATATATATATATATATATATATATATATATATATATATATATATATATATATATATATATATATAACTCAAAACTCACACCCCAGAAGTGACTCGAACCCATACTGCCAGGAGCAACACAACTGGTATGTACAGGGACGCCTTAATCCGCTTGACCATCACGACCGGACAAAAAGGAAGTGATAGCCGAAGCTATTTGAACCACTTCCCCGCCGGCACTCGGATGGTAATCTTGGGCATAGCATTTTATCAAATGCTTTATCACTTCTTGGGTGTGAGTTTTCAGTTGTATCTAGTCCTGGGGACCATTCAGGCTTGTTTGCATTTGTGTTCCTCACGTGTGCCCCAAAGAATGAGGTGATTTGATAAAATGCTAGGCCCAAGATTACCATCCGAGTGCCGGCGGGGAAGTGGTTCAAATAGCTTCGGCTATCACTTCCTTTTTGTCCGGTCGTGATGGTCAAGCGGATTAATGCGTCCCTGTACATACCAGTTGCGTTGCTCCTGGCAGTATGGGTTCGAGTCACTTCTGGGGTGTGAGTTTTGAGTTATATATATATATATATATATATATATATATATATATATATATATATATATATATATATATATATATATATATATATATATATATATATATAAATATATATATATATATATATATATATATATATATATATATATATATATTTATATATATATACATACATATATATATATATATATATATATATATATATATATATATATATATATATATATATATATATATATATATCGTACCTAGTAGCCAGAACGCACTTATCAGCCTACTATGCAAGGCCCGATTTGCCTAATAAGCCAAGTTTTCATGAATTAATTGTTTTTCGACAACCTAACCTACCTAACCTAACCTAACCTAACTTTTTCGGCTACCTAACCTAACCTAACCTATAAAGATAGGTTAGGTTAGGTTAGGTAGGGTTGGTTAGGTTCGGTCATATATCTACGTTAATTTCAACTCCAATAAAAATTTTTTTACCTCATACATAATGAAATGGGTAGCATTATCATTTCATAGGAAAAAAAATAGAAAAAATATATTAATTCAGGAAAACTTGGCTTATTAGGCAATTCTGGCCTTGCATAGTAGGCTGATAGTGCGTTCTGGCTACTAGGTACGACATATATATATATATAAATATGTATATATATATATATATATATATATATATATATATATATATATATATATATATATATATATATATATATATATATATATATATATATATATATATATTGTGACTTACCATGGAATCCGTAAAGACTACTACTGGCCAGGTATGGTAAATAGCGTCAAACAGTACGTCAAACAGTGTCATACATGTCAGATGGCAGGTAAACCGAACATCTCTATTCCCAGAGCGCCACTGATTCCCATACAGGTGCCTGCGGAACCTTTCCACAGACTTATTATAGACTGTGTTGGTCCTTTACCTCGGACCAACACTCGGTGTAGTGGTGTGGTGTAGTGGCATGGTGTAGTGCTATGGTGTAGTGGCGTGGTGTAGTAGCCTGGTGTAGTGGTGTGGTGTAGTAGTCTGGTGTAGTGGTGTGGTGTAGTAGTCTGGTGTAGTGGTGTGTGTAGTAGCCTGGTGTAGTAGCCTGGTGTAGTGGCATGGTGTAGTATCCTGGTGTAGTGGCGTAGTGCAGTAGCCTGGTGTAGTGGCATGGTGTAGTAGTCTCGTGTAGTGGCATTGTGAAGTGGCGTGGGGTAGTGGCATGGTGTAGTAGCCTGGTGTAGTGGCGTGGTGTAGTAGCCTGGTGAAGTGGCGTAGTGCAGTAGCCTAGTGTAGTAGCATGGTGTAATAGCGTGTAGTGGCATGGTGTAGTTGCCTGGTGTAGTACAGTGCTGTAGTAGCCTTTTGTTTTGGCGTGGTGTAGTAGCCTGGTGTTGCGGCATGGTATAGTAGCCTGGTGTAGTAGCTTATTGTAGTGGCGTCGTGTAGTAGCCTGGTATAGTGACATGTAGTAGCGTGGTGTAGTGGCATGTAGTCGCATGGTGCAGTAGCCTTTTGTAGTTGCATGGTTTAGTGGCATGGTGTAGTGACTTGGTGTAGTAGCCAAGTGTAATAGCCTGGTGTAGTAAACTGGTGTAGTGGTGTGGTGTAGTAGCCTGGTGTAGTAGCGTTGTGTAGTAGCCTAGTGTAATGGCGTGGTGTAGTAGCCTGGTGTAGTGGCGTGGTGTAGTAGCCTGGTGTAGTGGCGTGGTGTAGTAGCCTGGTGTAGTGGCGTGGTGTAGTAGCCTGGTGTAGTGGCGTGGTGTAGTAGCCTGGTGTAGTGGCGTGGTGTAGTAGCCTGGTGTAGTGGCGTGGTGTAGTAGCCTGGTGTAGTGGCGTGGTGTAGTGGCATGTAGTAAACTGTAATAGTGGTGTGTTGTAGTAGCATGGTGTAGTGGCCTGGTGTAGTGCCTGGTGTAGTAGCATGTCGTACCCTGGTGTAGTGACGTGGTGTAGTGGTGTGATATGGTGGTGTGGTGTAGTGGTGTGATATGGTGGTGTGGTGTAGTAGCCTGGTGTAGGGGTGTGGTGTCGTGTAGTAGCGTGGTGTAGTGAGGGTGGCGGCGGTGGTGTTGGGGGTCGCGGTGGTGTTGGTGTGGCAGTGGTGGTGTTGGAGGTGTCTGCGGTGGTGTTATAGATGGGAGCGATGATGTTGGGGTTGGTGGCGGTGGTGTTGGAGGTGGCAGCGGTGGTGTTGGTTGTGGCGGCGGGTGTGTGGGGGTGGCGGCGGTGGTGTTGGAGGTGGCGGCGGTGGTGTTGGGGTGGTGTTGGGGGTGGCGGCGGTGGTGTTGGGGGTGGCGGCGGTGGTGTTGGGGGTTGGCGGCGGTAGTGTTGGGGGTTGGCGGCGGTGGTGTTGGGGTGGCGGCGGTGGTGTTGGGGTGGCGGCGGTGGTGTTGGGGGGTGGCGGTGGTGGTGTTGGGGGGGGGCGGTGGTGGTGTTGGAGGTGTCTGCGGTGGTGTTATAGGTGGCAGCGATGGTGTTGGGGTTGGTGGTGGTGGTGTTGGAGGTGGCGGCGGTGGTGTTGGAGGTGGCAGCGGTGGTGTTGGAGGTGGCGGCCGTGGTGTTGGAGGTGGCAGCGGTGGTATTGGGGGTGGCGGCGGTGGTGTTGCAGGTGGCGGCGGTGGTGTTGGGGGTGGAGGCGGTGGTTTAGGGGTGGCGGCTGTGGAGTTGGGGGTGTTGGAGGTGGCAGTGGTGATGTTGGGGTGGCGGCGGTGGTGTTGGGGGTGTCGGCGGTGGTGTCGAAGGTGGTGTTGGAGGTGGCAGTGGTGATGTTGGGGTGGCGGCGGTGGTGTGGGGGTGGCTGTGGGAACCGTCCTGTGAGATTTATATATATTTAATATATATGAATTTATATAGAATTTATATTTACGTTAGTTTATATATTTCGATAGCAATTTGTATGATGTTAAGTGGACTGTATTTCTGCAATAATCTCACAAATCGATCCTTACACATTAGGGGGGGGGTTTATATTGAATTTATATATATGCAGGCAATCAAACTACAGTATTAAACTACATATATTAGTATACATTAAGGAGGTTTGTTATCTTATTATACAACAGGCTTAGTCCACCAGATATAACTAGGATGAGTTTTACTGAGTGGATTCTAGCAGTAAAGGATCTCTGCACGCTCTCCAGGTCAGCAATTTCTCCAGCTTTGAAAGGGGCTGTCATTGTGCAGCAGTACTCCACTCTAGAGAGCACAAGCGTTTTGAAAAGTATCATCATCGGTATAGCATCTCTAGTGTGAAAAGTTCTTGTTATCCAACCTGTCATTATTCTTGCAGTTTTGACGGCTACTTTATTGTGTTCTTTAAAGGTAAGGTCTTCCGACATGAGTACACCCAGATCGTTTACATTGCATTTTCGTTCTATGTTATGATTTGCCTGAGTTTTGTACGTGGTTTCCGTTTTTATATTTTCATTTTTTCCAAAGCGCATGAGCTGGAACTTATTTTCGTTAAACACCACATTATTTTCTGTAGCCCATAGAAAGACCTGATCTACATCTGACTGGAGGTTTGCCATGTCCTCTATGTTGCCTACTCTCATGAAGATCCTAGTGTCATCTGCAAAGGATGACACAGTGCTATAGGTTGTGTTCTTGTCTATGTTCTATATGAGGAAGAGAAAAAGTACTGGAGCAAGCACAGTACCCTGGGGGACTGAGCTCTTCACGGTTGATGGGCTGGATTTTATTTTGTTGACTATTACATATTGGGTTCTGTTAGTCAGGGAATTGTAGATCCATCTGCCTATTTTTCCTGTAATTCCTTTTGAACGCATTTTATGTGCAATAACACCATGGTCACATTTATCAAAAGCTTTTGCAAAATCTGTGTAAATTACATCAGCGTTTTGTTTGTCTTCCATAGCATCTAATGCCATATCATAGTAGTCCAGCAACTGCGACAGGCAAGAGCGCCCTGTTCTGAAACCATGTTGTCCGGGGTTATGGAGATGCTCTGATTCCATGTATTTTGTGATCTTACTTCTTAGCACTCTCAAAATTTTTTATGATGTGCGATGTTAGTGCTATCGGTCTGTAATTTTTTGCCTCTGCCTTATTTCCTCCTTTATGAAGTAGTGCTATCTCTGCTGTTTTTAGTATATCAGGAATAATGCCAGTATCTAGGCTTTGTCTCCACAGAATGTGGAGGGCCTGCGATAGTGGTTTTTTACAGTTCTTGATGAATATGGAGTTCCATGAATCCGGGCCTGGTGCAGAGTGCATAGGTATACTGTTTATGGCTTCTTCAAAATCCAGTGGGGATTGGGTGATGTCTGATATATGATTTGATGTTGGTATCATATCCATGAAAAATTCATTTGGGTTACCAATCTTTAGTGTGTTTAATAGCTCGCTGAAAACAGAGTCGTACTGCTTCCTCAGTAGCTCGCTCATTTCTTTGTTGTCATCGGTGAAAGTTCCATCTCCCTTTCGCAGGGGCTCGATACTAGGTGTGGTTTTTGATCTTGATTTTGCATAGGTGAAAAATTATTTCGGATTTATCTCTATTTCACTGATGGCCTTTTGCTCTCTTTGCCTCTCCTGGGTTTTGTATGATTCTTGTAGCTTGCGTTCAATTGTTTCTATTTCTCTACCTAACCTTCTTTGCCGTTCTTGAGATAGGGTGCGACTCTCAAGTTGTTCCGCGATTCGTTTTCTTCGCCTATATAGGGAACGACGTTCCCGTTCCAATCTGCATCTCTTCCTCTTTTTTCTTAGGGGTATGCGGTTTGAACATATTTCTAGTGATACTGAGCTTATTTTTTCCAGACTCTGGTTCAGGTTTGCATTTTCTAGCTGTTCTTCCCAGTTTATTTCTGTGAAGTCCTGGTTTATTTGCTCCCAATTTATCTGTTTATTATTAAAGTTGAATTTGCTGAAATCTCCTCCACCGGGAATCTGGACTGGTTTTAAAGGTCTACTCCCCATGGTTGTCATAACTTTCATTAAGTTGTGATCTGAGTAACAGGAATTTGTAATCATTATGTTCCTGATCAATTCATCATTATTAGTGAAAATGAGGTCCAGCATGTTCTCCTTCCTAGTTGGTTCTACTATTTGCTGGTTTAAGGCAAACCTGTAGCACATCCGTAGCAGGTCATTTGCATGTGCCTGTTCATTTAGGCTACTTCCTGGTATTCTCTCTGATATTACTGTATTAGCCAGGTGCTTCCATTTCAGGTGCCGTATGTTGAAGTCCCCAAGTAGGATGATGTTCGGAGCTGGATTTGTGAGGTATTCCAAGCAGTGTTCCATTTGCATTAGTTGGTCTTTAAACTGTTGAGGGTTTGCCTCCGGTGACTTATATACAAGGACAATTTATTTATTTATTTATTTATTTATTTATATATATACAAGAAGGTACATTGGGTTTGTGAGAATACATTAGATAGTACAGTAATTACATTCTTGCAAAGCCACTAGTACGCGCAGCGTTTCGGGCAGGTCCTTAATCTAGCAGATAATTTTAAGTAGGTAATTTCAATCAGAATTGATAAATGAAACATACATTACAAGAGAAAAATGATATGAGAGAGATAAGTAAGTATATTAAAGCACATTGTTATATTAAGCTCTGATTGATTACATTGACAGCTTGATTAGTAATTTAAACAAGATTAATAGACACCATACAGCAGATTGACAGCACATATAAGACAGCAATGATCACAATGGTAAAGATGTTCAGAATGGGTACATAAAGATTGGGAGACTGGGTAGCAAAAGATACAGATAAACAAGATTTATAAACACCATACAATAGAATGGCAGCACATATAAGAAAACAGCAATGATCTCAATGGTAAAGATGTTCAAATGGGAACAAAAAGGTTGGGAGATTGGGTAGCAATAGATACAGTGCAATTTTAAGGCAAAAAGAGAAAAACTATGAAGATGAAATTAGGTACTTTTTAGTATTGATTTTGAATGATGTAAAAGTTGGACAGCTTTTCAATTCAGTAGGGAGTGAGTTCCATAAACTGGGTCCCTTTATTTGCATAGAGTGTTTACACAAATTAAGTTTAACTCTGGGGATATCGAAGAGATATTTATTTCTGGTGTGGTGATAATGGGTCCTATTACATCTGTCCAGGAAGAGTTTCAGACAAGGATTTGCATTTAAGAACAGGGTTTTGTAAATGTAGTTGACACAAGAGAATTTGTGGAGTGAGATTATGTTTAGCATGTTTAGGGAGTTAAACAAGGGGGCTGTGTGTTGTCTGAAAGCAGAATTTGATATTATTCTGATAGCAGATTTTTGCTGGGTGATGATGGACTAGAGGTGGTTTGCAGTGGTTGAACCCCATGCACAGATACCATAGTTGAGATAGGGATAGATTAGTGCATAATATAGAGAGATGAGAGCAGAATTAGGAACATAATATCTGATTTTGGAGAGTATACCAACTGTTTTAGAGACTTTCTTAGTTATGTGTTGTATGTGGGTACTGAAGTTGAGTCTCTTGTCTAGGAATATGCCAAGAAACTTTCCATCATTTTTATTGCTAATGTTTACATTGTCAATCTGAAGCTGAATTGCATTTGTAGATTTGCTTCCAAATAGGATGTAGTAGGTCTTTTCTATGTTAAGTGTTAGTTTGTTGGTTGACATCCATAAGTGGACTTTTTTTAGTTCATTATTAACAACATCATTTAGTGTATGTGGGTTGGGGTTCGAGTAAATGAGGGTAGTATCATCAGCAAACAAAATAGGTTTCAGAATGTTGGAGACATTAGGCAGATCATTAATGTATATAAGAAATAGTAGGGGTCCCAAGATGCTGCCCTGAGGCACTCCAACGGTTATTGGTAGAATGGGAGAGATTATATTATTGATGGCTACACATTGGTGTCTATCACTAAGATAGGATTGGATATAGTCCAGTGCATGGCCTCGGATTCCATAATGATGGAGTTTACATAAGAGGTAATCGTGATTAACAGTATCAAAGGCCTTTCTCAGGTCAATGAAGAGTCCAATTGGAAACTCATTTTTGTCAAGGGCAGAGTAAATTATATCAAGGAGACTAATAATTGCATCGTTGGTACTCTTTTGAGAGCGGAAGCCAAACTGATAGGGGCTAAGAATGTCGAATTTTACGAGATAGGAGTAGAGCTGTTTGTAGATAATTTTTTCAACTATTTTTGATAGTATGGGTAGGTTCGATATTGGTCTGTAGTTGTTTATGTCTGACGGATTACCTCCTTTATGAACTGGCGTTACTCTTGCGTTTTTAAGGATATCAGGGAAGGTATGACACTCAAGGGATTTGTTAAACAGCAGAGCTATAGGTGGTGCAAGGGCATGGGAGGCGCTCTTGTATACAATAGATGGGATTTCACTGATGTTCCCAGCTTTGGTTTTTAGTGAGTGTATGATGGACACAACATCTGACGGGCTGACTGGTGAGAGGAGAAGAGAGTTTGGATAGCTGCCTGAGAGATATGTGTTGATATGTGTCTGAGTCTGTGGGATTTTACTTGCAAGGTTAGCACCAATCGATGAAAAGAAGCTATTAAATTCATTCGCCATTTCTAAGTCAGATGACAGTGTAAGGCCATCCTTAGAGAGTGTTATCTGGTTGTGGGAGTGTTGTTTAGTTCCCAGGATGTTAGAGATGGTATTCCATGTGCTTTTCATGTTGCCTTTTGCTTCTTTGAATCTAGTCTCATAATATGAAAGTTTTGCTTTTCTTATGATACTGGTAAGCACTGATGAGTACCTTTTAACTACTTCCATTGAAATTAGGCCACTCCTAAATTTCTTTTCGTATTCATGTTTTTTGTTGATTGATTTAATTATGCCACTTGTGAGCCACGGGTTATTTTTTCTTTTATCAGTTACTTGTTTGGTAAGGAGGGGACAGTGAGTGTTGTAGAGGCTTAGAGTTTTGGAGAGAAAGAGGTTAGTTGATGAGTTTATATCCTGTGAATTATTAAATTCAGATTCCCAGTTAATATTGTGAAGTGCATTAGAGAGATTGCCTAAAGCTGATTCACTATGTAGCCTGAATGAAAGTTTTTTGGTTTCTGGTGGTGATGTGTCAATGTTTGCTATGAGGAAAGTAGGATAGTGGTCA
This sequence comes from Procambarus clarkii, assembly GCF_040958095.1. Lineage (NCBI taxonomy): Eukaryota > Metazoa > Arthropoda > Malacostraca > Decapoda > Cambaridae > Procambarus > Procambarus clarkii. Next base: position 33,372,598 of record NC_091157.1, read on the forward strand.
GTTGTTCTGTCATAAATTACCCCAGATGTAAGGGGAGCTGTTATATTACTCCATAGGTGATCCAGGGTAGTGGCAGATGTTTGAGTGACTCGGGTGGGCTTGGTGATTGTGGGGATTAGCATACAGGAATGCATGCTGTTACGGAAATAGTCAACTTGAGGGTTGTTTTGAAGACCCAGGTCAATATTGAAATCACCTCCCAGAATAATGATTTTTGTTGAGATTGTTATTTATGATAAGATTCCTTACATTGTCAGAGAATAAAGCTATGTTTGTATTAGGAAATCTATAGATGGCACCGATTATCAGGGAGGATTTAAGGGATAACTACTATTAGAATCTCTATTTTGATTATCAGCACTTCCACAATAACTAATATTAGAATCTCTATTTTGATTATCAGCACTTCCACCATATCATTTGAGGTGTTTAGCAGCTCAGTACAGATGAGTGTGTCTTTGATGTAGAGGCTGACCCCACCCTGAAGCCGGTGTTTCCTATCACATCTGAAAAGATTGTACTCTGAGATCCATATTTCACCATCATGGTAGTCCTTTGTGTAGGTTTCTGTTAGGGCTGCAAACACTGTATTTGCCTCATGAAGGAGACCATCTATAAAGTGAAACTTGTGTGAGAGTTTGTATAAATTGGTATAAGGAATTGAGCTTGGAAAATTTCTAAGAATTTTCTTTATTCTTTAACCTTTATTCCTGTCGTCATATTCAATTAGGTCGCCTGAGGAAGGACTTGCTTAGCTAACACACCAGTGTAGTAAGCAGCTCATTCCTCACTTTGGGACCATGTATGAACAATTGACTAGGCGCGAGCAAACGCCGAGACCCCAATGAAAATTGAAATCCCCCCTCTTAGGACGCTGACCTTCGCCATTCGCCGAAGCGAATCTAACAAGTAGGTCAAGGGCTCTCACAACAATAATTTATTGTTGTGTGGTGCCGTATATTTGGTCCAAAGCTCAGAATCAGTCTCAATTTTATTAGTCGAGTGTGAAGAACACTTGCATAACAATAATAATGTGTGGGGGTGTAACGAAAAGACAATGTTAACCATAACAACTTAGTTTATTCAATAAAGTACTAACTACTACAACAAAACAAAATGAAATGTCAATGACGTTACTCGAAATCCTTCCTGTGACACTATCAATGACAGCTAGACACCAGCCTCTCGGACTGCATAATGAACTAACTCGAACATAACTGTGACCACAGAGGAATCAACAAGAAACAAGAACTAACAGATCTATAATCACAATTACAACAAATGACACAGTGGGTTCTGAAACACGTCTCTAGTAACCTCCTAACTGTTCAATGCCTCAGTGCAGTCTACACCTGCAATTATTCGTTTGCCTTGTTCGGGTTGAAAGTAGACACAATAGTCGCTTCTGTATATTTATTGAGTGAGGCAAACAGGTGTATAACTAGCCAGCCGAGGTCCACCTACTCTGAGTCTGTGAGGAGAACTGAGGCTGCTGGGAGCATCGCTGATGCTCCCCTGTCTGGCATGACGTCAGATGCCTACTTGCCTGTGATTGGTTATATTTCAACTGACATAGAATTTGAGTATAACACCGCTCGGACACGCTACCAAGTCGACGTCCCTTGTCGACAAGCTCTGGCTAGCTATATAGTTACAATGATACTGAAAGGACCTCGGTGGCATTCAATAATGGCTTACATGTGAAATTTGCATAATAAAACATTGAAAGAAGATCAGGTGTGCGTAATACTAACAACTCGGCATATGCACCAAAAAAAAAAAATCATCATAATAGGTGAAAATCATGGTAACAATGCTTTGATTAACCCAGAGTATTAAGAACGTGTGGATGTCTACTGATCAGATATGAACAATACAACTCAAGGTATTGCCTAAACAAAATTATTAACATGTGTCAATGGCATGTGCTTGAAAACCATACAAAATTAAACAATTATTATATTAATGGAACAAAGTTCTGACCTAACAACCACAAATGAATTTTAAGATTAGATAATGATTTTTTTTTCTTTTTTTTTTCTTTGACACTGAAATATACAATATATTTACAAGACCAATGAACAATATATTTAATGTGCAATATATTTACAAGCTATATACAAGACCTGGATCAAGAAGACTAACATCTGCATGATAGCAGTCAGGATTCACTGGCCTCAATGTGATTGCTAGAACATTAATGAACTCTTAGGACAAGCACTGTAAAAATACAAATGGTAGTAGACTTAACAATGGCATCTAATTTATAACAAAATAAAGTTGAGAAAAACTATATATTATATATAATGGTAATAATAAGACACATGTGGTAGAAATACTGCAAATGATTTTTTTTTCAAAACAAACAGAATAACTGCAGAGTGCACTCAATTATAAATTCTGCGGATATCTACACCTAGCTCATCCAGAGCACTATACAACTCTGGCTCTGACTGAAGGTCCGGAACAGATGAAACTTCATGTGACAAACTATCATCTTGAGAGATATCCTCATTAACATCTAGCCAATGGACATGCGGTGAGTGCATGGTTGAAACGAGAGGTCTAGATCTAAGGTTATAAGTGCTAGTATGGGGTTGCTGAACATCAAGTGGTCTATCAACCACAGAAGGTGGTGTCCCAATAGGAGGATCTGTCTGGGTAAGTTCATTGTCATCTTCCTCATCAGTCTTGTCAACAGTTATTTTAGCTAACTTCATGTGGTCTAAATGTTCATTTATATACTCTCCTGTTAACAAGTTCTTAAGTCTGTATTTGTTACCTTTACTAAGATCGATTACCTTATATGGACCCAAAAATTTCTTAGTTAACTTATACATAGGACCAGACCTGTGTTGGTTAAGTATCATTACTACAGATCCAATAGTTATTTTACTAGGTTTAGCTCGTGCATTCCTTGCTAGGGTGAACTTGGCTGTAGCTTTGGACAGTTGTTCTCGTATTTTCTTGAATACTAATTGCATCTGTCTACGCTTCACTTGAACAAAGTCATCTACGTTATATAAGGGAGTAGGAGGTACGTTAATCAATTCATTAGGGAGGATCTTATCTGTACCATAAAGAATAGCATGAGGTGTGTCACCTGTAGAAACATTAATTGAAGAATTTATAGCACACTGAATTAAGGGTATAAAATCATCCCAATTGTTGTTATCAAAATTCAACGTGACTCTCAAGGCATCTAACACTTTCCTGTTAGTACGTTTTTCTAGTCAATTACTTGCTGGACGATAAGGCATGAGGCTACATTTTTTGATGTTATATAAATCACACAAGCTAGTTAAAATACTATTACTGAATTCTGGACCATTATCTGAAAGGATTACTTTAGGCATACTATATCTACAAATTATTTGGTCATGGAATGCGCTGGCTATAGTTTCTGCTGTTTTGTTTGGGATAGGAACTAGTTCGCATAACAGTGAAAAATTATTGACCATTACAAGCAAATGTTTGTTCCCTTTCTCTGTTTCTGCAAAATTTGTCAATAAATCCATCGATATTCGTTCCCAAGGAGCTTTAGTTGCTGGAAACACCTGAATTGGATTAGGTCCTGAAACATGTCCCTTGTGCTGTAAACAAGTTAAACATCTGTCAACATAATGAGCAATCTCCTTAGCCATTTTTGGCCAAAAATACTTCAATCGACCTTGGTGGAGTGTACAATCCTTTCCTGGATGTGCACTTGCAGGAGCATCATGGATAATTTTTAACACAGTTGTTACCAAGACAGCTGGAACAACTAACTGACAACATTTCCTCGGGGCTGTCCCTAGCTTTACTACTCTGCACAGTAAATTGTCCAACATAACTAATTCTTTCAATGGTACTGGCGGTTTATGAATCGGGCGAGTGTCTTGCTTAATCAAAAATTTAATGACGGGTGCCCATATGGGGTCTTGTCTTTGTTCCGTTTCTACTACTGTAGCATCTAATGCTGGGTAATTTAACTGAATCGCAGCTACGTGTCGAGAAAAGCCATCGGCTACAACATTTTGCTTCCCTGGAATATATCCAAATGTGAGATTGAATTCTTGAATTGTGAGCAAATATCTAGCAAACTTTCCAACTGGATTCTTATTTTTGAACAAGGGAATTAATGGTTGGTGATCTGTAAGAACATGACCTGGGTAATTATAAATTGTATCCTTGAAATGTTTAAGTGCCCAAACAACTGCCAAGGCTTCTCGTTCTGTTGCACTATAATTTTTCTCTTCTTTAGATAAAGTACGGCTAGCATAAGCTATTGCGTGATCTCTGTGACCTTCTGCTTGAAGTAATGCAGCACCTAGACCTACGTCACTAGCATCTGTAACCAATGTAAAAGGTTTAGAAAAATCTGGGTACCTAAGGACAGGTGACGAAATCAAGGCTGCTTTGAGTTTTTTGAATGACTGATCCTGGGCCTCTCCCCAAACAAAGGGTTCATCTTTTCTTTGCAACTTGTAAAGCGGACCGGCTATAATAGAGAATCCAGCAATAAATGAACGATAAAATCCTACAAGACCTGTGAACTGTCTTACGGCTTCTGCGGTACGAGGTGTTGGAAAATCACGGGCAGCAATAATTTTTGATTCATTCAATGTAATACCTGAAGGTGTAACTGTATGACCTAGGAAATTAATCTTTTGCTTTAAAAATGAACATTTTGCAAGCTATTTTTAAATTAGCTTCCGCGAGCTTTGCAAGTACTTTCTCAAGCTTCTGGAAATGAGTCTGAACATCTTGCAACATGATTATGAGATCATCAAGGTAAACTAGAAGAGTACTTCCTATCAATTGTCGGAAAATCCAACACCATTTAATAATAATATCATACAGACAGATAATAATTGCTGCTGTATTGTATAAACAAGTTACCCATAGAAAATGTACCTGTAGTGGAATTTCCGTCTATAGAAAACGGGATATCATTACCACATACTATTATAAATTCTCCACCTATTATGGTGGGAATTATTCTTAAATACATTAGTCTTTGGACTTTACCATCATAAAAACATCTCATATAAATTAACTTAATTATCAATATTAAAGTAGAGTAAATGTGACCCTTCTATCACTTACTGTCATCTGGACAATGTAGGCCAGTAGCGTCAGGGTGGGGGAGGGGGCAGCCATTGTTTGTATTAGACCAGAGGCTCACGGGAGCAAATACGGCTCCTGTTAATTTTACTTGGACGTAGTGTTATGGAAACCAAAGGTGTACCATCTTCAACACGCTGTCAACAAATTCAAGTTAAGTGTTCTTCCGAAACCCATTTATCTTTCATTTATGGCCATTAATGTCAGTGGATATAGGGTGTCCCGGTTAGAGCACGAGATAGCCTCGTACTAAAGGTAATTAAGCCCAGGTCTTCATGGTTCCTTGTACAGTGTTTTCTCTGATATACCTGTCATATACTAGGATTCTGGCTTCACAGCTAGCGCCCTTTTGACAGGTCAAGACGAGGAAGCATGCTTTGTGCATCAGTTACCAGGGTGATGGAAGCTACCTCAAAGAGGGAAAATGTGGTGTCTACATCCTGGTTATACCTGGTGGACTAAGGCCTGCTGTACAAATAAGATAAGGAACCTCTTCAATATGTGTAGTTAATACTGTAGTTTGATTGGCTGCATATATATAAATTCAATAATATAAACCCCCCCTAATGTGTAAAGGATCGATTTGTGAGATTATGAGATTATTGCAGAAATACAGTCCACTTATCATCATACAAATTGCTATCGAAGTATATAAATTAACGTAAATATAAATCTCACAGGTCGGTTCCACATTATTTGGTCATCTTCGAACTGGATGACGGATTATTTGATCCTTTGAACCCACATTTGGTCATCTTAGTACCGGATGAACCAGTTAACCAGTGGATTCATTAAATATACTAGTGCAGTGTGATTTAAACAAAGGCCAGCAGTCAAAGACAGCGGCGTTGCCTCAAGCGAAGTTCACGAGCCCCGCTCAGTTCAGATCAGCCTCGTCAGCGGTTTCATGCACACCCACAGATATTTGGTGGCGTGTTATTCTGTGAAATGACAGCGCTAATATTGAAGCCAGCCAAATTAGTGGCTGTGTCGCGAGATTGTTCACGGATTTCGTGGTGTTAAATTTCGCGAGAGATTATCCACGAATTTTGTGGACTTTATTTCGCAAGGTCACTAATAATATTTAATACTTCTTGATAATATTAGAAGTTTCATAGAGGTTAATTAAGAGGCTATTACCAATAATTGTGTATATTATTTCTCCAAAATAGAGAATTATTTAATATAAATTGCACTAGTGATCACAGTATAATATTTACTAATTGCCAACCCACAACAGGGTAGGATATTAACATTGACTAGTTGAACTATTTATTGTTCATCCTAGTCCCATTACCATAGTCTAGTTGTACTATATTAAACAACCTAACACCATTAATGAATGGTCCAGACCCTATTTTGGGTGTAATTTTTATCAACTCGAGTTGAGTTGTGTATATATAATAATTTACTTATGATCATTACACCTTTGAGTGATTAATTAGTGTCTATTCCATCCTAGGGTGATATAGAAGAGCTAACCTAAAGGTACTTCCAGTGACACTGGTTTATCACTCAAATCATTAGTGTGTATGATTGTATATATATAATGTGTATTAATTTTAAGTGCTAACCTCTAGTAGAGGTAGGATTACAGCCTAGCGAGTGCAGAAATTTTATCCTAGGCTACCATCAGTACTTGCTCACAATTTATGAGCCAGTGGTGCGCAATTAACAAGTCACCATGACTAATCCACAGAAAGCAAAGCGTGCTTTAATAGCAAGCAAACGTCAACTAACAAGAGATCTCGACCAATATGAACTGTTGTTATATGACCCTGTAATTAATTATCGTCGGTTGAAAATACCACTGTTATAGATTCAAACCCAATTGCATATATTGAAAGCAAATAGGAAATCTTACCAAAATCAGGTCCACGATGACGTAGTAGTTGAAGATGTGGAACCATTCCTGTCTGACCTAGCACAATATGAAGAAGAAACTCAAGGCAGGTTGGAACATTTACACAGGATAATTGAAACAGAACAATTAGCAAGTACATCAAATAAAGTAGATAATGTTATGGATGATCTGGATCTTTTTGAGAATAAATGTAAAGCCAGATTAGATACTTTAATCAACAAGGATAAAGCTTCACCCAGTAAAGCTTCACCTAATATTATACCACCAGAAATTAAGCAGTTCTCAGACAATTTATCCACAGTCTCTGTGGATTCTGAAAACCCAATACCTGAGGCTACTAAGTTAACATGCCTCCAAGCTAGAGGTGAAGCTGAACCAGTAGTAGAAAATGTAAATGAAAATAGCGACAGCGCTAATTTCCCAGTTCAGCTTCCTAGGGATAATGCTGGCAATGAGAAAACTGTCATACATCTAGTACTACAATTGCTGGATTTACCTCAACCTGATCAGACTGCTGACTCATTACAATCCTTCAGCATGGAGTTTGAGTCACTACTAAGAACATTCAGTCTTAAGGTTGATATAACTACTAGTGAATGGATGACCAAAGTAGTCCTTCAACGAAAATTGTCCAGCGATATACTAGATGAATTATATGCACATCAACATAACACCATCCTGACAGTACAGGACATCATTGAAGGTTTACATTCCATCATAAACAAACGACGTGCAAATGAAGAAGTTAAAGCCTCTTGCAAGTCTTCAGAAATAGAAAATAAGAGTCAATTAAAGGGTAAAACAACTACCCCAAATAAACATCAACCAATTACTCAAACATCAAGTTGCAGAAAATCTGACAATGCAGCAGAATCCTCCAAGCCTACTGTTACTAGTTCACCCAAACCGGTAAGTTCCAAACGTGCAGTAGGCTGGGGGACATGTATGTTCTGCAAAAAGAAACATTCAACATACTGTTGTGCTAATTATCCAACCAGAGACACTCGTATTGAGCGACTCCAGGAATTAGGGAGATGTTCAAGGTGTCTCAAGTCACACAACATAGACTATTGTGATACTCAATTCAACACCTGCAACAGGTGTAGAAGAGGTAGGCACCATGCAGCACTGTGCAAATATAGGAAATTAACGTATTCAAGACCCAAGGTGGAAGATAGCATTCCCACCACTGTACAGTACTGCAAGGTGCAAAAAACAAAAAGTGTCCAATCGGCAAAGTCTAAAGGTAATACGACTTTGCCTACTGCCCAAATTACCATCCAGAATAAGAGGGCCAAGGTCCATACCCGTGGATTGTTTGACCAAGGATCCCAGATTACATATGTCACTAAAAAGTTGGCAGATGAACTACAATTAAGGCCTGTAGCCCAGACGTCATTCAACATCTCAGGGTTTGTAACAGATGCAGGACCTCAAGCCTACCAGGTGGTACAACCATCAGTACGTTTAGGCAGGTACGTCTGTCGAGTACAAGCCATTGTGGTGGACAAAATACCAGTAGACCTACAAGTTCAAGGTCTGAGAGCAACAGCCAAATTCCTGAGAAATAGAGGAATAAAATTGGCAGATAATATTACGTCTGATCACCTCACCGACTTCGGTCTCCTTGTTGGGACAGACTATTGCCATCGATTTATCGGTAGCCCTACTAAATATCAGGGCATAACCATGTTAAATTCTGCAGGAGGTAAATTACTCTCAGGCCCAGTATCAAGCCTGAGGAGACCTATGCCTGCAGATAAACAATACTAGTAGAAATCTAAATTTGTCAGCTGATTATATTTCTCCAGTAGCATTATACTAAGGAGATTACAGCTGACTATACCAACAGAGGTTGATGTTAGTATCATCATTTGAAGCTGAAGATGAGTTCATGAGGCCTCAGTGGCAAATCAGTGAACAGTAGCCTAAACAGCTACAAGTCACCGCGACCAATGTCACTGAACCCACTGCAGTCTCAGAACCATACTTAGCTTTAATGATGAGCATTTCAATCTTCTGAATCAATTAACTAAATTAAACCCCCAATAAATCTGATGACTGATTTGATACATTTATTATTTAATTAAGATGTATTCTATGGGCCTCAGTGTTTATATTTCAGTGACCAGTTACCTGAACAAACTTCAAGTTATATCTAATGTCACTGATCTCACTGCAGTCCCTGAATCATACTTGACTGTAGTACTTGATCATATTCAGTCTTCTGGGTTAAATAATATGTAATTAGGCTTGAATATTAGCCTTTCAAGAGTTGACAGGGAAATGAAATCGCATTAGACTTCTAACCCCTGCAACTCTAGTACGGGGCATCCGTCCTGTACGAACAGACGCACAAATGTGTGATTACTAACTACTAACATCAAATAAATCTAATAATTCGAAAGAGGAGTATCGGTGTTCGTCTGTTCTAAAGAGGACTTCGACCCGTGAGCAGCCCCTGGGGAATTATGTCGGAAAATCCAACACCATTTAATAATAATATCATACAGACAGATAATAATTGCTGCTGTATTGTATAAACAAGTTACCCATAGAAAATGTAACTGTAGTGGAATTTCCGTCTATAGAAAATGGGATATCATTACCACATACTATTATAAATTCTCCACCTATTATGGTGGGAATTATTCTTAAATACATTAGTCTTTGGACTGTACCATCATAAAAACATCTCATATAAATTAACTTAATTATCAATATTAAAGTAGAGTAAATGTGACCCTTCTATCACTTACTGTCATCTGGACAATGTAGGCCAGTAGCGTCAGGGTGGGGGAGTGGGCAGCCATTGTTTGTATTAGACCAGAGGCTCACGGGAGCAAATACGGCTCCTGTTAATTTTACTTGGACGTAGTGTTATGGAAACCAAAGGTGTACCATCTTCAACACGCTGTCATCAAATTCAAGTTAAGTGTTCTTCCGAAACCCATTTATCTTTCATTTATGGCCATTAATGTCAGTGGATATAGGGTGGCCCGGTTAGAGCACGAGATAGCCTCATACTAAAGGTAATTAAGCCCAGGTCTTCATGGTTCCTTGTACAGTGTTTTCTCTGATATACCTGTCATATACTAGGATTCTGGCTTCACAGCTAGCGCCCTTTTGACAGGTCAAGACGAGGAAGCATGCTTTGTGCATCAGTTACCAGGGTGATGGAAGTTACCTCAAAGAAGGAAAATGTGGTGTCTACATCCTGGTTATACCTGGTGGACTAAGGCCTGCTGTACAAATAAGATAAGGATATGATATGTGTAGTTAATACTGTAGTTTGATTGGCTTCATATATAACTTATCATCATACAAATTGCTATCGAAGTATATAAATTAACGTAAATATAAATCTCACAGGTCGGTTCCCACATCAATCTACGAAATAGATTTGTCATGAGCCGTGAAAAGGTTATTGGATTACTACGCAAATCAAACGGCATTCTTTTGAAATGAAAATGACCATTGGGAGTACTAATGGCTGTCAATTGTTTACTTTCCTCATCAAGGGGGATTTGCCAGAATCCCTGCAACAAATCTAACGTTGAGAATACTTTGTTTCGACCAATACTTTGCAACAAATCATTTAGAACTGGAAGTGGGAAACGATCAGGTATTGTTTCTCTGTTAAGCTTGCGATAATCGATTACAGGTCTCCAAGTCCCATCTTGATTTGGTACAAGAATCAATGGAGCGTTCCATGGCGAATTACTCGATTCAATTACATCACTCTGTAACATTTCCTCTACAAGTCTATCGGCTTCTGCTCTCTGAGAATGGGGAAGACGGTAAGCTGGTACATAAATAGGCGTAGTTCCTTGTTCAAGGGGAATTTTATGTGTAATAAGAGGAATGAGACCTAACTTTTCTCCTGGTAGAGCAACAACAGCTCTATTCCTGTTCAAAATTTCCAAAAGCTGAGCCACAGAGTCAGGAAAATCAGTAGGACTGAGGTGTTGCACTTGCACCTCTGGCTGAGATCCCTGTTCTCCTGGTGTGAGTGTACAAACAGTATGATCCATGGAGACATCATCCACAACTCGCACCGGTAACGAGTAATGGGCAAAATCTACAACATGGGTACCAGACTGGAGATAGATGTCAGCATTACTAGTGTTTGCAATAAATAATGTAACAGTACCATCCTGCACTGTGTGCCAGGAGGGTTCAACAAATATACCATTCACTTTACATGTTTCACTTTCCGCAATCACACCCGACAACTCAGGCACTCCCTGAACCTTAACTCTTATTCTGGAGAGAGAATGAGGGTGTAGCACAGTGTCAGTAGCCGTGGAACCACTGACTTCAGAGATGGAAGCTGCCAGGCGAGCGAGACAACGAGAATCCGTTAGGGCGTCCCCTTCCAGAAAGTCCCAATACTCACTCTCCTTAACAACTGCACAACTACTATGCTTCAATCGAGTGCCTGTTTTCTCGGGTATGCTACCACGACAAGGATCTGACAAACTTACGCTTCCAAGGCGGGTGTCAACGTAATTAACGTAATCTGATTGAAGGTTGAACTCATGGCCCTGTCGATACATGCTACACAAGGGTATGACGTGGTCTTTGATACTTATGTTCCAACGATGGGGAAACAATGCAATATTTTCATCAATCATGGTGTACAGACCTAAGAGAATGTCTCCAGGAAAATGAATAACATCAACAACTAAACATGTTATAGACAATGTGACATCATTGAACTTGAGTGGGAGGTAATTTTCACCCTGAACTTTTACTTTATTTCCTGAAATACCACTTAGAAAAGGTATGTGTGACTGTTTTAAAGTAGTAGGGTGCTTACTTTCAATGTCTCTAAGAGCTGAGGGCTTGACAATATTAATTTTTGCACCTGAGTCAAGAAAAACTTTTAAAACTCTACCATGTACAATGGCTGAGACAAGGGGACCATCACTTGAGACTGGACAAGTTGCTACTTTTGACTTATGTTGTCTGGGATATCTGCGTCCTGTTTGTGTCAAATTTACTGTGGATCCGTCAACATCTACAACTGGTCTAGAGTCAGTGTCCTCCTCTGCCAAGTGTCCAAATCTATTTTGGGTAGCTACTGAATACACAGGGAGGGCACTAGGATTGGCTAGCTTGAATTGGTTAGCGGATGGCCTTGAGGGTTTCCCGACGACATGGAGTGAACATTCTGAGCTCCAGCATTCTGTGACTGAGCATTATAATTTGAAGTTGCATTATAGCTGGGCTGGGAGTTGTAATTACGTGGGTTCTGATAATGTCTTGGACGCTGTGCGCTTCGCCAAGACTGACCGTGGGAGTTACGAGGTGGAGATGTCCTTTGCCTAGCTCTACAATTCGCAGTGTGGTGACTAACTTGTTTATGGTATCTGCAATATGGAAGCCTAGAATGATTAGATTGACGAGGGGACCGAGAGAATTGTCTAGGAGGTGATGATCTAGGGGCGGACCAACAGTCCCTTGCGAGGTGGTTACTCTTACCACAATGCCAACATGAGGGAGTGGATGGTTGTGGACTATGGCGTTTCGGCAATTTATGAGGCGGCGAATTTGACTGGGGGCTACGAGCATGGGTACGCTTCTGTGACCAAGAGTTTTGAGAGTTTGTGGGAGGATGCTGAGAGCTTGTTACTACATTTACAGTATCAGAGGGTGGCAAAAATTGAGCACTTCGGGGAGCTAGTTTATCGGCGGCATTGTTAATAGCCTCAAATACTTCACCAATTTCATGTTTAACACCAAAATTTTGTTGCTCAACGATTGGTTTAGTATGCTCAGGGGCAAAATGCATTAAAGTACCAAATGCTATCATCTTGGCCATAGTCTCAGGGGACAGATTATTGTCTTTATCTAACCAAGTCGAATTATTCATAGCAGAAACTAAGGCATACAGATACTGATCGAGACGGCTAGTAAACGCATTAAACGATTCACCAGGCTGCATGGTGGCATTGGCAATTTTCTTAACTAACCTATACGGGTCAAGGTCTCCTTTGTTAACAAAGCGCCGGCGAAAGAAATCCTTAAATTCGGGCCAAGACTGGAGGGTAACAATGGCTTTCTCATCAACAACAAAACGTGCATCACCTTTGGTTGTGTCCACGGCTGACCGTGCAATTGCTAAGTATTCTGCATCAGTAGGCTTAGAAAAACGTGCAACTGTTTTCGCTTCAACCTTACTAAACCATGACTCTAATAAGCGCGATTCCCCAGCAAAAAGAGGAATAGCCATTTCCTGAGCTGATCTCTGGCCATTGGGATGAGCAACTGCTCCTGTTGAGTCTGAAGGGGGTTTCAACAGTGGTAGGCATTGTCACAGCCGTGGAAGTAATATTTGAACGCAGATTATAATTAAGTGCACCTGGCATCGGAAATAGTATACACAAAAATAAACACTCAAAAAAATATCAACTTGGCTACAGTAAAAAAATGGCAGAAATAAAATTATTAAATTGGGCTAGGCAAGAAAATAATTAAGAACAAGCAATTGTAAACTAAATTTTGCAATCTTTCATTAAAAAATGACTGGAATGTAAATTAATGTATGTAAATTAATTAAACCAGACTAAGCACAGCAATTAAGAATAAAAACTGTAAAATGCAATTGCAAAATTTCATTAAAAGATTCAACACAACAAGTGGCAATGCAAGAAATATGGATGTAGCACATAAACTGGACACAGGAATGTATGTAACTGCTATGGTAAAAATTTAAAATAAAATGCTTAAAGGATAAATTTCAAGTTTGGTCTGGAGAAATATAAAAAAAATTCTATGTTCTATTGTCTATGGAAATCTCAAAAACAAATTTCTATTATGCAAAATAAACTGCTAGGAACAATTATTTCTTACTTCTCTCACCTTTGAATTCACTAATGACACTAGTAACAATTAATGAATAATGGAATCAATGCATGGAATATTGAAATGACTCAGAGAAACTGAGGAAATGGAGGACTGAATCAGCTCCAATATTTAACAAGTCACTGAATGGTTAATTCACAGGATATTTTGGATATATTTACGTTAAACCTCATTAAATCATAGCACACGATATCTTAGCTCATAATTACTTAACTCAGGGTTGCAGGATTTGCAATATAACAGTGACCAAAACGAAAAATGGTAACGAGACGTGTGAAGAGCATATGTGAGGTGTATTTACAAACTGGTGCGACGGCAGCGCTCCTGGAGGTGGTGGCGCAAACCTCGGGGAGGGAGGCAAGGTAGCGACACTTAGTCAAACAATTGTAGTCTTTATTTTTCACCAATTCCTCTTGAATAACTGTACAACACCCACAATAATCAGTTGATACTTGCGACGATGGCTGACGACGATTTCAGTAGCTTGAACACTCACAAAGCTTGATACTGTCAGCTTGGGCGGCGGTGGTGGTGGTGGTGGTGGGTGCAGGTTCCCACGTGGTGGCGCGAGATTAGAAAATGGCTGGCGCGGAAGCTTCCTTTGTCCTCACTGATGAATTAACGTTCAAACAGGAAATTATTGACCCTTACTGCTGAGACGTTGGCCTGGAGTAGTGGTTGATGGCAGGACCCTAGTCAGGAACAATATTTGATGCGTGGGTGGCAGGATGGCGGCTTATGGCGGCGGCTGATGGCGGCTGTACTGTGAAACACAAGGCGGTGCTGGGTACTTGAAGTTTTCGTTTCCAGAAAAAAAATTCTGGGTCCCACTGCTGCTACCAGTATTCGTTTGCCTTGTTCGTGTTAAAGGTAGACACAGTAGTCGCTTCTGTATATATATTGAGTGAGGCAAACAGGTGTATAACTAGCCAGCCGAGGTCCACCTACTCTGAGTTTGTGAGGAGAACTGAGGCTGCTGGGAGCAATGGCTGATGCTCCTCTGTCTGGCATGACGTCAGAGGCCTACTTGCTTGTGATTGGTTATATTTCAACTGACATAGAATTTGAGTATAACACAATGGCGGTTGCAATGTAATCAAATCAGTAGTCTTTCAATGACAACAATATCTAATGGGTTCACTAGCAACTCCAGCAACCCTTCCTCAAATTAAACCTTACGTTAACACTCCGTCCCACGGACGATCAAAAATCAATAACAATTAATTTACTTTAATAACAAAATAACATTTACGTTAATTTAATAACTCTTACAACTGCCACTAGTAACGCGGAAATTACACAACACTACCCGTCGAGCATTAAGTGAGAAAAATCCCATTAATCCCTGTACTCACAGACAGCTGATTAATCTCTTTACTAGTTACGTTAATTTACGTTAATCGGTTAATAATCACTCAGCGATGGTAAACTCTGACTTACAATGTCCAAAGTGCTAAGAGAACGGTAATCACTCGTGATTACCTTTAGAGTAATTAATTACTATCCTCAAGATCAATAATTAAACAATTAAAATACGCAACCTTTCACACTGGCTCAGCAATTTACATTAAGGTATGAATTCCGTCTGAGCCTTCCATACTCAGACCAATTCAGGTGGCTAATAACAGTAATTAGCCCCATGTTTACGTTATTCTAAAATGACGTTACTCCTCCCACAAGTCAATCAAGTGCCGGTACTTCCGGGCAGATAAATAACGACGTTACGTTAGTGGAACAATGTAGCCTTCGTGTGAGGCGATCAAACAAGGATCGAGGTTAATTACTTTGACTTCCTGAAACACGTCAATTACCCGGCCCACTGACCGTTAATTGCGACAGACAATACTCTAATTCTTATCTGGCTGATGGCTAGGCTCCTCGAGACTACCGTAGCTGCTTGCAGGAAAGTAAATTAACCCAAACGTATTCTACGTTACTCAAGTTGTCAAAGAACAAATTCTCTTAAAGCAATGGGCGTTCCCTTGGTTACGTTATATTAATTGCCTCGCAATCACCTCACTGAATACTGGACTGCGATGTCCTACCAGATAACCAGGAGAATATATGTGTAACCAAGTATTCGTCTACAGCCGAGTTCACCCACGACAATGACGAATTACACTAACAAATCACAGTGATTTACGTTACAATCCGGTTGCTATGACAATACTGCAGAACCTAGTAAAATAACATACAGGACATGAACCCTCTAGAACACTGCCCCACAATGGCTTTACTGAACTGCAATCACATACGGTGATGCTCAACACTAGCAACAATCACCATCAAATAACAACCCCCTTTGCAATAACACACACGGCAAGTACTCTAATTTTCAAGTATTAGAATACTGCACACACTTACTTAATTACTGTTGCAAATGACCCCAGTGCTCTCAATAACCCCTAGAACATAGGTCAAAATATTGCAATCACCACACAGTAAATGACACAATAACACTGGGCACCGTGACACTACGATTATATATATATATATATATATATATATATATATATATATATATATATATATATATATATATATATATATATATGTCGTACCTAGTAGCCAGAACGCACTTCTCGGCCTACTATTCAAGGCCCGATTTGCCTAATAAGCCAAGTTTTCCTGAAATAGTATATTTTCTCTAATTTTTTTCTTATGAAATGATAAACCTACCCATTTCATTATGTATGAGGTCAATTTTTTTTTATTAGAGTTAAAATTAACGTAGATATATGACCGAACCTAACCAACCCTACCTAACCTAACCTAACCTATCTTTATAGGTTAGGTTAGGTTAGGGAGCGGAAAAAGTTAGGTTAGGTTAGGTTAGGTAGGTTAGGTTGCCGAAAAACAATTAATTCATGAAAACTTGGCTTATTAGGCAAATCGGGCCTTGAATAGTAGGCTGAGAAGTGCGTTCTGGCTACTAGGTACGACATATATATATATATATATATATATATATATATATATATATATATATGCGAACAAGCCTGAATGGTCCCCAGGACTATATGCGAATGAAAACTCACACCCCAGAAGTGACTCGAACCCATACTCCCAGAAGCAACGCAACTGGTAACTACAGGGCGCCTTAATCCGCTTGACCATCACGGCCGTCAAAAGGAAGTGATAGCCGAGGCTATTTGAGCCACTTTCCCGACGGCAACTCGGATGGTAATCTTGGGCATAGCATTTCACCAAATCACCTCATTCTTTGGGGCACACGTGAGGAACACAAATGCGAACAAGCCTGAATGGTCCCCAGGACTATATGCGAATGAAAACTCACACCCCAGAAGTGACTCGAACCCATACTCCCAGAAGCAACGCAACTGGTAACTACAGGGCGCCTTAATCCGCCTTATTACCATCCGAGTTGCCGTCGGGGAAGTGGCTCAAATAGCCTCGGCTATCACTTCCTTTTGACGGCCGTGATGGTCAAGCGGATTAAGGCGCCCTGTAGTTACCAGTTGCGTTGCTTCTGGGAGTATGGGTTCGAGTCACTTCTGGGGTGTGAGTTTTCCTTCGCATATAGTCCTGGGGACCATTCAGGCTTGTTCGCATTTGTGTTCCTCACGTGTGCCCCAAAGAATGAGGTGATTTGGTGAAATGCTATGCCCAAGATTACCATCCGAGTTGCCGTCGGGGAAGTGGCTCAAATAGCCTCGGCTATCACTTCCTTTTGACGGACGTGATGGTCAAGCGGATTAAGGCGCCCTGTAGTTACCAGTTGCGTTGCTTCTGGGAGTATGGGTTCGAGTCACTTCTGGGGTGTGAGTTTTCATTCATATATATATATATATATATATGTCGTACCTAGTAGCCAGAACGCACTTCTCAGCCTACTATGCAAGGCTTGATTTGCCTATATATATATATATATATATATATATATATATATATATATATATATATATATATATATATATATATATATATATATATATATATATATATATATATATATATATATATATATATATATATTATTAAATGTGACCGAAAAAGTAAGAATAATAATTCTAACACGAATTTTCTCAATCTTTCGTACATTTCTTTTCACTGTTGGTGTAATTCAAAAATCAATTCTCCAAAATTCATTTTTATTTCTAGTCTGACGCGACACTTGAGCGCGTTTCGTAAAACTTATTACATTTTCAAAGACTTTAGTTAACATATACACAACTGAATAGAACTTACACATCTCCGATTTGTTTATATCTATATTTGAGTGAGGTGGATGGGGTGAGGTGGTATTAATAGGGTATTAATTTCATCAACACAAGACAGAACACGAAACAATGGGTATTGAATGGAAGTGATTGTAGAAAGCCTATTGGTCCATATTTCTTGATGCTTCTATATTGGAGCGGAGTCTTGAGGTGGGTAGAATATAGTTGTGCATTAATTGGCTGTTGATTGCTGGTGTTGACTTTTTAATGTGTAGTGCCTCACAAATGTCAAGCCTTCTGTTATCGCTGTATCTATCGATGATTTCTGTGTTGTTTACAAGGATTTCTCTGGCGATGGTTTGGTTGTGGGAAGAGATTATATGTTCCTTAATGGAGCCCTGTTGCTTATGCATCGTTAAACGCCTAGAAAGAGATGTTGTTGTCTGCCTATATACTGTTTTTTTTTGGAGCTTACAATCCCCAAGAGGGCATTTGAAGGCATAGACGACGTTGGTCTCTTTTAAAGCGTTCTGCTTTGTGTCTGGAGAGTTTCTCATGAGTAGGCTGGCCGTTTTTCTGGTTTTATAGTAAATCGTCAGTTGTATTCTCTGATTTTTGTCTGTAGGGATAACGTTTCTATTAACAATATCTTTCAGGACCCTTTCCTCTGTTTTATGGGCTGTGGAAAAGAAGTTGTTGTAAAATAGTCTAATAGGGGGTATAGGTGTTGTGTTTGTCTCTTGTTACAGAAGTTTGCAAACAGGACACCTAGGGGAGAACCCATGGCGACCCCATCTTGCTTATACATGTGCCCATCCGGGCTCAAGAAGGGTGCCTCTTTACTACAAGCTTGGAGTAGTTTCCTTAGAATATTTTCTGGTATGTCAAGAGGAGTGCAGGCCGGATCACGATATACTCTGTCGGCTATCATCCCGATTGTCTCGTCCACAGGTACGTTGGTAAACAGTGATTCTACGTCCAACGAGGCTCTTATCCCTGTGGCCCGTGTGCCCCGCAGTAAGTCAACAAATTCCTTTGGAGACTTCAGGCTGAAGGCGCAAGGGACATAAGGAGTCAGTGGGCCGTTGAGTCGCTTCGCCAGTCTGTACGTGGGTGTGGGTATCTGGCTGATGATTGGCTGAAGTGGGTTTCCAGGCTTGTGTGTCTTGACATTTCCATTCTCATATCCAGGTTTATATTCCCCAATAATCTTTGGCAGGTGGAGTCCGGAATCCAGGAATCACTGGCATTCCACTTACCTGAGCACTCAGTGTTGGAATTCCACACCTGCAAGACCACACATGGAAATGATATCACTCTGTCCCACGGACGATCAAAAATGATTAATTACCACAATGGAATAATATAATTATTACATGGACATCCTCACAGTCCTTGGTTAATCTATGTATACTCTATTCCCGTGTGTACCCACACACACACACACACACTGTACGTCTGTGTACACCAGACGTAAGTCCCTCTGGACTGACAAGATGACAATATAGGTGATTATCTCCTCGTCCACATTCCACTTCACCTCCACAGGTGCTGCGTGACAATGTGACGGAACACTTGACCTCGACTTCAAGCTTTTAGAGACTAACTGATCACCAGAAATACACACATAGGTACTTACTCATTCATATTGCCAGCTTACACACCTTTCCCATACATCAGGCACCCCGCTACGGGTGGCTGGCTCGCTCACGGTGGCGTAGGCGTACCTCACGTGGTATTTTACGTACAATTGGCGCGCACTCGAACCCCTCCCACTCACAACACGGCTCGGTTCGCACCCTCGACCCACCGGTGAAGGGTAGCGTTCGTACCCAGGTGACGTGCACAACGATAGCGTCTCACACAAACTTGGGAAATCTGCCTGACACGAGTTTCCCCGTTCCCATCGACTGCTACAGAGCACTAGCAAGTCTAATCATCACTGGTATGGGATCTACGAGTCTGTTACAGCTCGTATGCACATTACCCACGATCCCAGATCAAAAGATCTTCTCTACCCACTGTACTCAATGTCTTTCTCCCCTCCAAGCGACGACTTCGGCCGGATTCTGTGACGACCGCTGTCGTTGGTGAAGCAGGAAGTGAAACAGTTGAGTAGTCCAACCACCACGACGTTCTATACTTCAATTTGGCCGAATTGAGTACAGGGAAGCGTCTTGAAAGAGTGGCAGCTGGGTTCAGAATGATGCTTACACCTACGATTCCCGCGTCCTCCTCGAAATAACCAATGAGAGGAAGGCATACAGCGCCCTACCCCTCTCATCCAATCAGCGACGGTGTAGCATAGCCCCTAGGGCAGCTCCAAGATGGCCGACCAACATGGCGGCTCAAGATGTTTACTAAGATAGCGGCTGTTTCCATGACGACGACTCGAGCGCGGGAGGCCCACAGCTCACCCACGCCTGCGGCCTAGCTGTTCCCGCGCAAAGTTGAGTCTCGCTCCAAGCTATACAATGAGATGATGCTACCGGCTCTAGCACTGTCCACAGACATGCTACTCCGGCCAGGGTAACATTTCTGGACTGCTGGTGACTGGGGCTCTCACATGAGCCCAAACACTAGATGTTTCGGTTGCTGGTTACCAAACTTAAGTCCGCCCACTTAACAAGTGCACTTAACAAGTGTACTGGCTCCCGCAGGCATAAGAGCACTATTGTAAGTGAGCTGGTGAACCATCTCCTCACACCTTGTTGGATTTGCATGTTTTTATACCCTGGATGTTGGCAAATATAAATGATGTTATCGTGTTAGTGGAAGTGCTGGAAGCCTTACTTGGTGTTAATATCTGAGGCTCTGGTAAGGAGGCCACTGTGTTTGCGTCCAGGGTGTGTTGTTTTCAAAGTGGTTCGTCCAGTTTTGGTAATAGGAAGGGTGTTGTGTGGTGTAGTACATATTAAGAGGGTAACTTTCTAAGGGATGGCGCCAGTGGTGTTGGGGGTGGCGGCGGTGGTGTAGGGGATGGCGGCAGTGGGTGGGGTGTCGCGGCAGTGGTGTGGGGGTGGCAGCGGTGGTGTGGGGGATGGCGGCGGAGGTGTTGGGGGTGGCGGCGGTGGTGTGGGGGTGGCGGCGGTGGTGTTGGGGTGGCGGCGGTGGTGTGGGGGTGGCAGTGGTGGTGTGGGGGATGGCGGCGGAGGTGTTGGGGGTGGCGGCGGTGGTGTGGGGGATGGCGGGGGAAGTGTTTGGGGGGGCAGCGGTGGTGTGGGGGATGGCGGCGGAGGTGTTGGGGGTGGCGGCGGTGGTGTGGGGGTGGCGGCGGTGGTGTTGGGGTGGCGGCGGTGGTGTGTGAGGTGGTGGTGGTGGTGTGGGGGATTGCGGCGGTGGTGGTGAAGAGATGGTTGTTCAGGGATGTGAAGGTTTCAGTGACTACATAACAGGTACAATAACAACTGGAGGGCAAAAAATTATAGTCGTAGTCATATATAATCCACCACCAAATGACAGAAGACCCAGACCGGAATATGATAGAAACAACATGGCCATCATTAACATAATAGAGAGAGCAACTTCTGTTGCTAGGAGGAATGAATCTGGATTACTAATAATGGGAGACTTCAACCATGGGAAGATAGATTGGGAAAACAGAGACCCGCATGGAGGACCATAAACATGGAGCGCTAAGCTGCTGGACGTGGCAATAAGAAACTTTCTAAGCCAGCACATGAAGAAAGCAACAAGAATGAGAGGAGATGATGAAACAGCAATGCTTGATTTGTTATTTACCCTAAATGAGTGGGATATAAAGGAAGTTAAGATGGAAGCGCCCTTGGGAATGAGTGATCACAGTGTATTGAACTTTGAGTACCTGGTAGAGCTAGGAATTATCTCCCCCAAAAAAGAACTAGGAAACAAAAAGCTGGCATACCGAAAGGGAAATTATGAGGAGATGAAAAGCTTCTTAAGGGAAATACCTTGGGACACAGACCTCAGAGATGAGTCTTTACAAGATATGATGGACTATGTCACCCAAAAGAAAAGTGTCAGGAGGCAGTAAGCAGTTACATCCCGGCCCAAAAGGAAAAATCCGAGAAGCAAAAGAAGAATCCATGGTATAATAGGGCATGTATGGAAGCAAAGAAACTGAACAAAAGGGTGTGGAGCAACTTCTGGAATAACAGAACACCAGAAAGCAGAGAGAGATACTAGAGAACCAGGAATGAGTGATATAGCAAACAAAGCCAAGACCGAACCAAAGCTACTCCACAGTCACATCAGAAGGAAAACAACAGTCAAAGAACAGGTATTGAAACTTAGAACAGGCGAGGACAGGTATACAGAGAATGAGAAAGAGGTGTGTGAAGAACTCAACAAGAAGTTCCAGGAGTTCTTCACAACAGAACAAGGTGAGGTCACTGTGCTAGGAGAAAGGGAAGTAAACCAAGTGACCTTGGAAGGGTTCGAAATTACGAGAGAGGAGGTCAAGAGACACCTGCTGGATCTGGATGCTAGAAAGGCTGTTGGTCCAGAAGGGATCTCGCCATGAGTACTGAAAGGGTGTGCAGAGGCAATTTGTTTGCCACTCTCCATAGTGTATAGTAGGTCACTGGAGACAGGAGACCTACCAGAAATATGGAAGACGGCGAATGTGGTCCCAATATACAAAAAGGGCGACAGGCAAGAGGCACTGAACTACAAGCCAGTGTCCTAGACTTGTATACCATGCAAGGTGATGGAGAAGATCGTGAGAAAAAACCTGGTATCACATCTGGAGAGAAGGGACTTCGTGACAAATCGCCAACATAGGTTCAGGGAGGGTAAATCTTGCCTGACCGGCTTAATAGAATTCTACGACCAGGTGACAAAGATTAAGCAAGAAAGAGAGGGCTGGGCGGACTGCATTTTCTTGGAATGTCGGAAAGCCTTTGACACAGTACCGCATAAGAGGCTGGTACATAAGCAGGAGAGACAGGCAGGTGTAGCTGGTAAGGTGCTCCAGTGGATAAGGGAGTACCTAAGCAATAGGAAGCAGAGAGTGACGTTGAGGGGTGAGACCTCCAGTTGGCGTGAAGTCACCAGTGGAGTCCCACAGGGCTCTGTACTCGGTCCAATCCTGTTTCTGATATATGTAAATGATCTCCCGAAGGGTATTGATTCATTTCTCTCAATGTTTGTGGATGATGCCAAAATTATGAGAAGGATTAAGACAGAAGAGGACTATTTGAGGCTCCAAGAAGACCTAGACAAGCTGAAGGAATGGTCGAACAAATGGTTGTTAGAGTTTAACCCAACCAAATGTAACGTAATGATGATAGGTGTAGGGAGCAGGAGGCCAGATACAAGGTATCATCTGGGAGAGGAAATTCTTCAAGAGTCAGAGAAAGAAAAAGACTTGGAGGTTGAAATCACGCCATACCTGTCTCCTGCAGCCCGTATCAAGAGGATAACATCAGCAGCATATGCCAGGCTGGCCAACATACGAACGACATTCAGAAACGTGTGTAAAGAATCATTCAGAACTTTGTATACCACATATGTCAGGCCAATCCTGCAGTATGCAGCCCCAGCATGGAGTCCATATCTTGTCAAGGATAAGACTAAACTGGAAAGGGTTCAAAGGTTTGCCACCACACTAATACCCGAGCTGAGAGGTATGAGCTACGAGGAGAGACTACGGGAATTAAACCTCAATTCGCTGGAAGTCAGAAGAGTTAGGGGGCACATGATCACCACATTAAAGATTCTGAAGGGAATTGATAGGGTAAATAAAGACAGGCTACTTAACACAAGGGGAACATGCACAAGGGGACACAGGTGGAAACTGAGTGCCCAAATGAGCCACAGAGATATTAGAGCGAACTTTTTTAGTGTCAGATTGGTTGACAAATGGAATGCATTAGGAAGTGATGTGGTGGAAGCTGACTCCATCCACAGATTCAAGTGTAGATATGATAGAGCCCAATAGGCTCAGGAACTTGTTCACCTGTTGATTGACGGTTGAGAGGCGGGACCAAAGAGCCAGAGCTCAACCCCCACAAGCACAATTAGGTGAATATTCACACACTCACCCACACACACACACACACACACACACACACACACACACACACACACACACACACACACACACACACACACACACACACACACACACACACACACACACACACACACACACACACACTCACACACACACACACACACATACACAGGAGACGGTAGGAGAGACACACGATTAGTGAGGTCCACGGAAATTCGTCAATTTCTCGGGACATTGAAGGAGTATAGAGGCTAGATCATAGTATTTGGCCTCTCGCAGTGTGTAGCTAGCAGGGTGCAACATAGCATAGTCATATCGCTAGCGATAGTGCGAAGATTTGGCGAAGAAACCAAAGTGGAGCTAGGTCATCACCGGTGCATGTAAGTGTGTGACCTGACCGGGTGGGACGCCCCACCGTGGAACTACCTGATTGTGCTGTTGAGTGGTGACTGTGATCAGTGGTACAGTGAATTAGTGAACTGTCACATAACGATACAGTGACTGACTCCAGAGCTTTGTGTAGACAGAGAAGAACCGACCTCATCAATCTACCAGCACTTAGTGAATCACCTAGTGGGAGACAACGACGGATAACCATCGTCATCATACATCGTCCTTACTCATCTGGTTGTGTGAGTGGGAGGAGACTGATATGTACCCCCTCTCTGGTCAATTAATCAGGTGTACAGATTGAGGTAAAATATTATCAAATTCTTGTTCAGGATATCATATATATTTAAAAATCTCAGAGTGGCTCATTTAGGCAGAGGTAACGCATAAGGGATATCTTGACACATACAAGCACGCCCGCCCACGTACGTATACACGCACACAAGTGTGCACACGCTAAAACAGACAGACACACACACACACACGTGCACACACACACACACAATTGTTCAGTCAGGGGAAAAGGCATTAACACCTGGGATCAGGACCTTACTATCCCCCCCCCTCTTGACCCCACCATCTGACCTGACCTGACCTACTCGCCATCTCCGCCCCCCCCCCCCCACCCCCAGTCCCCCGCATCGCCCATACACACACTCTTCCCCTCCCCACTCTCCCTCTCCCACTCCCTCTCTCCCACTCCCACTATCTCTCTCCTGCTCTCTCTCTCTCTCTCTCTCTCTCTCTCTCTCTCTCTCTCTCTCTCTCTCTCTCTCTCTCTCTCTCTCTCTCTCTCTCTCTCTCTCTCTCTCTCTCTCCCCCTCTCCCTCCCTCTCTTTCCTTCCCCCTCCCTCTCTGCCCACACACACACACACACCTCTCCCCCCTCTCTCCCTCACCCGCTCTCTCCCTCACCCACTCTCTCCCTCTCCATCTCTCTCTCTCTCCTCTCTCTCCCTCTCTCCCTCCCGCCTCTCTCTCCATCTCCTCCCCCCCCCTCCCCTTTTACTTTCTTCTCACTTCAGTGGAAAGGTTGGATCCCCCCCACCCACCCATTTATCTCTCCCTTTATCACTCCCTTTCTCTCTCTCTCTTTCTCTCTCTCTTCCTCTCTCTCTCTCTCTCCCTCCCCCATCCCAACAGGGTCAAGCATGGCAGCCAGAGGTACCAGGGGAACAGGCAAGAGCCAAGGTGACGAGATGAAGGAAATGTTCACCCAGTTTCTGGAGGACATCAAGAGTGAGATGCAAGAAATGATGCAGGAAATGAAGAACGAAATAAGCAACCTGAAAAGAGAGCTGACAGCAGCAAAGGAGGAGATTAGAGCTCTCAAAGAGAATGGTATCGAGGCTGAGAATCAGAAAACCATCCAGGGAGAAGGTGGTAATAGTTTTTTGGATGAGAATGCCACAATAAAAGCAACATTTGCGGAAATACTAAAATAAAATAACTCTGAAGTAATGACTGCAGTGATGGAGGTGACCATGAAAGCAGCCACCTCACAGGAGGCGGCACGCTCTACTAGCCAACAGCTGGAAAGGAACAGATCAGTGGTTGCTGTGGGTATTAAAGAGCAGGAAGGATCTAATAGGACAGAGTGGAATGACAAGGACAAAGCAGCAGTGAATGAAGTACTAAAGGCACTAGACATGGAAGGGGCTGAGCATAGCATTGAGAAGGTTTTCAGGCTAGGCTGGTACAACAAAGACCGAGACCGAATGATAAAGATAGTGTTTGCAAACGAGAACACAAAGGAGAAGATCCTATCAAGGAAGAGCTCCCTGAAAAACGTGGGAAAATTAAAAAATGTATTCCTCCAGAGAGACATGACAAGGGAGGAGAGAGCCGTGACGGCAGAAGCAAGGAAGAGGCGCAGGGCGAGAGGGGAAAACCAGGAAGTCACAGCTCCCAAAACAACACCCCCAGAGGTGAGGGGGGAACCCACAACCAGCTACCCAGTAACACCAGAAGGGAGGACAACCCCGCCTCCCTCCTCTGCATAGAAAACCCCCCTACCCCAAACCCTCCCTGCCCCCACTCAAATGTTCAGCCAAATCTCCCTCCCCCCACACCCAATCCCCACCCTTCTACCCCTCCCCTCCTCCCGAGTCCTCCCTCCCGCCCTTTCCTTCCCGTCCTCCCTCCCCTTTCACCCCATACCCTCCCTGTCCCTCCCCCTTCACTGGATCCCCCGCCCCTCATCCCAGTATCCTCTGAGACCCTGTTATCCACCTCACAGGTCCTCACACCCATGGAACAGCCTCCCAAACTAGCAGAACACTCACCAAGGAGGCGATTTGAGAAGGGACAGAAGAAAGTGAGCCTCAAAGCGATGTACACTAACATAGATGGAATTACAAATAAAGCAAATGAGCTTGGAGAACTGGTACTAGAGGAAAACCCAGACATAATAGCCCTCACAGAAACAAAGATCACGAAAACGATAACAAATGCAGTGTTCCCACAGGACTATTATGTTATGAGGAAAGAGAGGGAAGGAAGAGGTGGGGGTGGTGTAGCTCTGCTGGTAAGAAAAGGCTGGGATTTTGAGGAGATGGATATTCAGGGCTGTGAAGGTTTCAGTGACTACATAGCAGGTACTGTAACAAATGGAGGGAAAAAAATTATAGTCGTAGTCATATATAATCCACCACCAAATGACAGAAGACCTAGACAGGAATATGATAGAAACAACATGGCCACCATTAACATAATAGAAAGAGCAGCTTCTGTTGCAAGCAGGAATGGATCTGGACTACTAATTATGGGAGACTTTAACCATGGGAAGATAGATTGGAAGAACAGAGACCCACATGGAGGACCAGAAACATGGAGAGCTAAGCTGCTGGACGTGGCAACAAGAAACTTTCTAAGCCAACACACCAAAGAACCAACAAGAATGAGAGGAGAAGATGAACCAGCAATGCTTGATTTGATATTTACCCTAAATGAATGGGATATAAGGGAAGTTAAGATGGAAGCGCCCTTGGGAATGAGTGACCACAGTGTATTGAACTTTGAGTACCTGGTAGAGCTAGGACTTATCTACCCCCAAAAAGAACTAGGAATCAAAAGGCTGGCATACCGAAAGGGGAATTATGAACAGATGAGAAGTTTCCTAAGTGAAATACCTTGGGACACAGACCTCAGAGACAAGTCTGTACAGGGTATGATGGACTATGTTACCCAAAAGTGTCAGGAGGCAGTAAACAGTTTCATCCCGGCCCAAAGGGAAAAATCCGAGAAGCAACAGAAGAATCCATAGTATAATAGGGCATGTATGGAAGCGAAGAAACTGAACAAAAAGGCGTGGAGGAACTTCCTGAATAACAGAACACCAGAAAGCAGAGAGAGATACCAGAGAACCTGGAATGAGTACGTCAGGGTGAGAAGAGAAGCAGAGAAAAATTTTGAAAATGATATAGCAAACAAAGCCAAGACCGAACCAAAGCTACTCCACAGTCACATCAGAAGGAAAACGACAGTGAAAGAACAGGTATTGAAACTTCGAACAGGCGAGGACAGGTATACAGAGAATGAGAGAGAGGTGTGTGAGGAACTCAACTAGAGGTTCCAGGAGGTCTTCACAATTGAACAGGGTGAGGTCACTGTGCTAGGAGAAAGGGAGGTAAACCAGGCGGCCTTGGAGGAGTTCGAAATTACGAGAGAGGAGGTCAAGAGACACCTGCTGGTTCTGGATGTTAGAAAGGCTGTTGGTCCAGATGGGATCTCACCATGGGTACTGAAAGAGTGTGCAGAGGCACTTTGCTTGCCACTCTCCATAGTGTATAGTAAGTCACTAGAGACGGGAGACCTACCAGAAATATGGAAGACGGCGAATGTGGTCCCAATATACAAAAAGGGCGACAGACGAGAAGCACTGAACTACAGGCCAGTGTCCTTGACTTGTATACCATGCAAGGTGATGGAGAAGATCGTGAGAAAAAACCTGGTAACACATCTGGAGAGAAGGGACTTCGTGACAAATCGCCAACATGGGTTCAGGGAGGGTAAATCTTGCCTTACCGGCTTGATAGAATTCTACGATCAGGTGACACAGATTAAGCAAGAAAGAGAGGGCTGGGCGGACTGCATTTTCTTGGATTGTCGGAAAGCCTTTGACACATACCGCATAAGAGGCTGGTACATAAGCTGGAGAGACAGGCAGGTGTAGCTGGTAAGGTGCTCCAGTGGATAAGGGAGTATCTAAGCATTAGGAAGCAGAGAGTTACGGTGAGGGGTGAGACCTCCGATTGGCGTGAAGTCACCAGTGGAGTCCCACAGGGCTCTGTACTCGGTCCTATCTTGTTTCTGATATATGTAAATGATCTCCCGGAGGGTATCGATTCATTTCTCTCAATGTTTGCGGACGATGCTAAAATTATGAGAAGGATTAAAACAGAAGAGGACTGTTTGAGGCTTCAAGAAGACCTAGACAAGCTGAAGGAATGGTCGAACAAATGGTTGTTAGAGTTTAACCCAACCAAATGTAATGTAATGAAGATAGGTGTAGGGAGCAGGAGGCCAGATACAAGGTATCATCTGGGAGAGGAAATTCTTCAGGAGTCAGAGAAAGAAAAAGACTTGGAGGTTGAAATCACACCATACCTGTCTCCTGCAGCCCGAATCAAGAGGATAACATCAGCAGCATATGCCAGGCTGGCCAACATACGAACGACATTCAGAAACGTGTGTAAAGAATCATTCAGAACTTTGTATACCACATATGTCAGGCCAATCCTGGAGTATGCAGCCCCAGCATGGAGTCCATATCTAGTCAAGGATAAGACTAAACTGGAAAAGGTTCAAAGGTTTGCCACCAGACTAGTACCCGAGCTGAGAGGTATGAGCTACGAGGAGAGACTACGGGAATTAAACCTCACTTCGCTGGAAGACAGAAGAGTTAGGGGGGACATGATCACCACATTCAAGATTCTGAAGGGAATTGATAGGGTAGATAAAGACAGTCTATTTAACACAAGGGGACACAGGTGGAAACTGAGTGCCCAAATGAGCCACAGAGATATTAGAAAGAACTTTTTTAGTGTCAGAGTGGTTGACAAATGGAATGCATTAGGGGGTGATGTGGTGGAGGCTGACTCCATACACAGTTTCAAATGTAGATATGACAGAGCCCGATAGGCTCAGGAATCTGTACACCTGTTGATTGACAGTTGAGAGGCGGGACCAAAGAGCCAGAGCTCAACCCCCGCAAACACAACTAGGTGTGTACAACTAGGTGAGTACACACACACACACACACACACACACACACACACACACACACACGCACACATCAGTTGATTGACAGTTGAGAGGCGGGACAAAAGAGCCAAAGCTCAACCCCTACAAGCACAAATAGATGAGTACAAATAGGTGAGTTCACACACACACACACACACACACACACACACACACACACACACACACACACACACACACACACACACACACACACACACACACACACACACACACACACACGCACACATCAGTTGATTGACAGTTGAGAGGCGGGACAAAAGAGCCAAAGCTCAACCCCTACAAGCACAAATAGATGAGTACAAATAGGTGAGTTCACACACACACACACACACACACACACACACACACGCGCGCACACACACACACACACACACACACACACACACACACACACAATAGTATGTGTTGTATTGTAAAGGGTGGTGGGGGAAATAGCTCTCTTTAGTCCACTATCCCACCTCCCCCCCCCCCAGTTAACTAACGAGGACGGGGAAAACAGCTCTCTTTTGTCTGTTATCCCGCCCCTAGTTAACTATTCTAGAGTTCCCCCAGAGTTCCTACTGCAACCTCTCTAGTTCAACACCTTATAACTTAGGTATTTGATTACTTAGGCGCTACATCCACAAGGCATTGTAACTTAATCAGTTACCCGCAACTCTAGAGAACTGTAGAACTTTTCACTGCTACAAACGTATAAGAGAAACAAAAGGAAAGAGATAAATAATGAAGTAATTAGCGAGGGTTTGGGGTGAGGGAGGTTGAGAGGAGGGAGGAGTAGGATGGAGGAGTAAGGAAGGTCTTCAGGTGAAAAGGAAAGGGGGAGAGAGGCAGAGGGAGAGGAGAGGGAGTAGGAAGTGAGTAGGAAGTGAGTAGGGGAAGTAGAGGTAGAAGGGTAGTTAAGTAGAGGTA
The DNA here is from genome assembly GCF_040958095.1 of Procambarus clarkii. Taxonomy (NCBI): domain Eukaryota; kingdom Metazoa; phylum Arthropoda; class Malacostraca; order Decapoda; family Cambaridae; genus Procambarus; species Procambarus clarkii. The sequence goes on from NC_091157.1 coordinate 33,403,178, forward strand.
GAAGGGTAGTTAAGTAGAAGTTGAAAGTAGAAGTAGAAGTGCTGCCATCATCCATTCTAGTCAGTACATACAAGACAAGGAATTAAACTTGTCTGTATCAAAAGATGTTATTAGCATGTGTCAACTGGAATCATGTTCCAGGCAAGATTCTTTTAGTCACCAATTCATGAGTACTCTACACTCTAGTTTGCATATTATATCAGAAATTCCAAGATCTCGGGAACACAATTAAAATCAAATTAAAAGTAAGTGAATCAAGTATTTATTTAGCATGACAAATATCAGAATTCAAGCAATCGAACTGAAGGTTCATTATGTTCAGATAAACAATGTGAGCCACCACACAGAACTTTGAGAGTGACTACAACTGTCTGCCCCTAGAGATCACACCATATCTTAGTACACGAAATAAGTCACCTTTCATGTTCAACTCACCAAGTGTCTGCCTATAGCTGGATAGAGAGGAGGGGAGGGTCTGCAGTTGATAGGGTCTGTCCCGCCCCATCCGGCTGACAGCCTGCCTGGCTATGCTGTCCTTTGCTCTGCTCTGCTGGCTGTTCTCTTATTTTTGAGTGTACACTACCCTGGGTATATATTGGGAACCAACTAGCTAACTCCGCACACAAGTAGATAGCCCCAGGCTCTCTACCAAGTCACACCTAAAACTGGCGGCTTGTTAGAAGGACCTCACCCCCCGCCCCCCGGATACCCGGCTGCAATTTAGAGCTTAGCAGAAACCAGGTCAACTTCACATAACCTGACCTTGGTCACTTGATGGTCATTAACAGTCTAGAGGTGTGACTTTCATAATTACTAGGGCTCGCTAACCTGGCGCCTCTCAAACTTGTCTGTGACTCCTGTACTATGTGTATATATTAAATACAAACTAAACAAAACACCTTTATGGTGTTACATCTCCCCCTTCTCCCCGAAAATTAAGTTTTTGCAACACTGCTAAAGCAAACTAGCTGTGTGTGACAACTTTATCAAATTAAAAAAATACATCCTAGCTAAATCCTAGCTAAATATCAGGGAAAGGGACAAGATGGCAGGAGGACGCAACAGGGACACAGGGAATAGTCAAAGTGACCAAACAAAGGAAATGTTAGCCCAAGTTTAGGAGGAATTCAGGAGGGAGATGCATGAAATGAGGATTACAATTAACAATCTGCAAAGTGAGCTGACATCAGCAAGGGAGGAGATCAAATCCCTCACAGAGAAAAATAAAGAGGCTGAGCATCAGATTTCCATCCAGAGGGAAGGTGGATATGCTGCATTGGAAGGAGATGCCTCTGTTCCTGAAACATTTGCATAAACACCAAGAAAGAGCTCAGAAGCAACGGACACAGTGAGGGAGGTAGCTATGCAAGCAGCTACCTAACAGGAAGCAGCAAGGTGTACCAGTCAGCTGCTTTAAAGAAAAAGACCAGTGGTAGTGGTAGGCATCAAGAAAAAGGAAGGATCCAATACTCAGAATGGAATAGCAAGGACAGAGAGGCAGTACATGGGATACTGAAGGGGTTACAGATGGAAGGGGATGAACAAAACATTGTGAAGGTTTTCCGGTTGGGCTGGTACAACGAGGACAGAAACCGACTGGTAAAGGTGGTGTTTGTAACGAGACCACGAAGGAAGATATTCTAGAAAGGAAGAGTCATCTGAAGTATGTGGGGAAATACAAAAAGTATTCCTCCAGAGGGACAGGACGAAGGAGGAGAGAGCCAGGGCAGCAGAGGCAAGGAGGAAGCGCAGAACGAGAGGAGTAAACCAGGAAATCACAGCCACCAACACAACAGTCCCAGAGACAAGACGAGAACCCACAACCAGTAACACCAGAGGGGAGGGCAACACCACCACCCTCCACTGCATAGAAACCTTCCCTTCCCCTCACCTTAACTGCACCCACTTAAATGTTCACCCTATCCTCCCTCCCCCCCCCCCCCACAGCATTCTGACCCTGTCACCCCTTTCCCATTCCCACCATGTGCCCCCTCCCCCCCTTTTCTTCCCTGTCCCCCCTCCGACTTCATCCCATTCCATCCATATCCCTCCTCCCCCCCTCACTCCGAATCCTCCATGTCCCCACTAAACCCTTACCCCATAATCTACCTATTCCACCTTCCCTTGAACCCCCCCCCCCGCAATCCTCTGAGACCCTGCAAACCACCTCACAGATCTTCACACCCAGGGAACAGCTTCCTCCACCAGCAGAACGCTCGCCAAGAAGGGGACAAGGAAATGAACAGAAGAAAGTGAGCTTCAAGGCAATGTACATTAACATAGATGGAATTACAAATAAAACAAGTGAACTCTGAGAATGGGCACTAGAAGAAAACCCAGGCATAATAGCTCTCACAGAAGCAATGCAAACGAAAACCATAACAAATGCAGTGTTTCCACAGGACAACTATATAGCGAGGAAAGAGAGGGAAGGGAGAGGAGGAGGAGGTGGTGTAGCTTTGCTGATAAGAAAAGGTTGGTGTTTTGAAAAGATGGTTAAATCAGGGCTTTGAAGGTTTCAGTGACTACATATCAGGCACCATAGCAACTGGAGGACAGAAAATTATAGTAGTCATATATAACCCCCCACCAAAAGACAGAAGACCCAGACAGGAATATGATAAAACAACATGGCCACCATAAATATAATAGACTGAGAGCAGCTTCTGTGGATCGCAGAAATGGATCCAGACTACTAATAATGGGAGACTTCAACCACGGGAAGATAGATTGGGAGAACAGAGACCCACGTGGATAACCAGACACATGGAGAGCTAAGTTGCTGGATGTGGCAACAAGAAACTTTCTAAGTCAACACGTCAAGGGATCGATAAGAACGAGAGAAGAGGATGAACCAGCTTTGCTTGATCTGATATTTTCCCTAAATGAGTCGGATATAAGGGAAGTTAAGTTGAAAGCCCACTTGGGAATGAGTGATGATAGTGTATTGAGCTTTGAGTATCTGGTTGAGCTAGGAATTATCTCCCCCCAAAAAAGAACTGGGAAACAAAGGGCTGGCGTACCGAAAGGGAAACTATGAGGAGATGAATAAATTCCTAAGGGATATACCATGGGACACGGAACTCAGAACTAAGTCCGTACATAACATGATGGACTATGTCACCCAAAAGTGTCAGGAAGCAGTAAGCAGGTTTATCCCGGCCCGACAGGAAAAAAACGAGAAGCAAAAGAAGAATCCGTGGTTTAATCGTGAATGTATAAAAGCAAAGGAGATGAACAAAAAAGCGTGGAGTAACTTCAGAAATAACCGAACACCATAAAGTAGAGAGAGATACCAGAGAACCAGGAATGAGTATGTTAGTGTGAGAAGAGTAGCTGAGAAAAGGTATTAAAATTATATAGCTAATAAAGCCAAGACAGAACCTGCTTATTTATCGCTTCTGTTTTAGTGCACTGGTTTTAATCTTGTTTTATTAACATTATCTTGGTGGCGGATGTAGATGCAGAATGCTCACTAATTCTCAGAATGAGTCCCATTTCTCAACAGCTTTTCTAATCATTGTAGTTGCGGTGGAATGTGCATCTAATGCAGCTGCTGTCGTTGGATTAATGTTGAGTTTGATGCGCAGGGGTTCAGTAGCTTCACATTCCAGTAAGTAGTGCAATAGTGGCACCTCTGCTTCAGTTTCACAGATGTGACACTCTTTAACTATTGGGTTCATTACCTCCCAGCAGCACTTGTACCCAAGTCTGAGTCTGTGTATGGCTACTGCAATGTCTCTGGATATCTTTTTGCCAGGCTTGAAAGAGGAGTAACCAGTGGCTTGTTCATACCATATCGCAGTGGATCTTCCTTCCGCTACTTTGGCTCTGTGGCGACTTTTGATAGTTGAGAATATTTTCTTCTTGATTTGCTCCTTTATCTGTGAGAAACTTGGAGGTATTTGAACCTGTACAACAGGTAGAGCAGTAGCAGTTTTTGCTAGTGAGTCTGCCTTTTCATTACCCTCTATGCCAATGTGACTTGGTATCCAATTTAGGGTGATTGACAGCCCTCGATTATGGGCATCTTTTCCTATATGTTGAATTTCTGTGAGGAGTTGTATATTATCTCTGTGCTGACTGGATAACAATGCCTGGAGCGAAGATTTAGAGTCTGTATGAATGATGACATCATGTAAATTATTCTCAATTGTATAGTTTATTGCCTCCTTCATTGCATATAATTCTGTTTGGAATGTTGAGCACCCACTATTCATGCTCCAGTAAACTTCATGGTTGGTAGTGTAAACTGTTGCCCCAGCAGAGCCTTTTTCTTGATCAACTGATCCGTCTGTGAAGATGTGAGTCGTTGTGGGTCTAGAGATAGTTTCCATTTGTTGCTCTATTACTTCCTTGAGCCTCTGGGGGTCACATGCTGATTTTTTAACTGGTAATCTTTCAATGATTATCTTTAGATTCGATTCTTCCCATGGAGGAGGCTGTCGAAAGTGTTGATATGGTCTATCTTCCCCTTTGTTTTTAATGGTCCATTTCATGTCCATTTACTCTAAAATCTTGACCACATTATAAATCCATGAGCTTGTTCTATACTGTAGGTTTTTCTGAAAGGATCTCTGTATGCTGTCTTTGATTGACAGCCTGGCGGTTGTTCCAGTAAGTTTTCCTATTATGGTGGCTATCCTGTGTTTCATCCTGTTTTCTAATGCTGGTAAATTTGTTTCCATTCTAAGGTTCTCTCTACGCATCCATATAGGTGCTCCCAGCATTGTTCTCAGAGCATCATTTTGAGACACTTCCAGTTTCTCCCATTGGTTATCACTGAGGGATGCAGTGAAGGAACAGGTGATGAAATTTAGAACGGGTGAGGATAGGTACACAGAGAATGACATAGAAGTGTGTGAGGAACTCAACAAAAGGTTTCAGGAGGTCTTTACAATAGAACAAGGAGAGGTCCCGGCGCTAGGAGAGGTGCTAGCAAACCAGACGACCTTGGAAAGGTTCGAAATTACAAGAGAATGAGGACAAAAGACACCTATTGGAGCTGGACGTGAGAAAAGGTGTTCAATATCCATGGCGAAATCTCACCATGGCTATTGAAAGAGTGTGCAGGAGCACTTTGTTTGCCACTCTCCTTAGTGTACAGTAGATCACTGGAAACGGGAGACCTACCAGAAATACGGAAGACGGCTAATGTAGTCTCAATATACAAATTTAAGATATATATCATGCAAGGTGATGGAGACGTTCGTGAGAAAGAAACTAGTAACACATCTGGAGAGAAGGAACTTCGCGACATCCCATCAACATGGGTCCAGGGAGGATAAATCTTGCCTTACAGACTTAATAGAATTCTACGATCTGGTGACAAAGATTAAGCAAGAAAGAGAAGGATGGGCAGACTGCATTTTTTTGGAATGTCGGAAAGCCTTTGACACAGTACCCCATAAAAGGGTGATGCATAAACTGGAAGGGAACTATCAGGAGAAAGCGCCAAACTATTACGACTATATAGCACTGGGAAGGGGCCAGGACAAGGATATGGGAAGGGACTGGGGAAGAAATGGTGCCCAACCAATTGGTGCATAAGCTGGAGAAACAGGCAGGAGTATTTGGTAGGTCACTCCAGTGGATAAGGAAGTACCTAAGCTATATGAAGCAGAGAGTTACATTGAGGGGTGAGACCTCAGATTGGCGTGAAGTCACCAGTGGAGTCCCACAGGGCTCTGTACTCAGACCAATCCTGTTTCTGATATACGTAAATGATCTCCCAGAGGGTATAGACTCAGTCCTCTCAATGTTTGCTGACGATGCCAAAATTATGGGAAGGATTAAAACAGAGGAGGACAGCTTGAGGCTTCAAGAAGACACGGACAAGCAGCAGGAATGGTCGAACAAATGGTTGTTAGAGTTTAACCTGTTCAAATGTAATGTAATGAAGATAGGTGTAGGGAGCAGGAGACCAGATACAAAATATCATCTAGGAGATGAAATACTTCAAGATTCAGAGAGAGAGAGAAAGACCTGGGGGTTGATATCACACCAGACCTGTCCCCTGAAGCTCATATCAAGAGGATAACATCAGCGGCATATGCCAGGTTGGATAACATAAGAACGGCCTTTAGAAACCTGTGTAATGAATCTTTCAGAAAATTATATACCACAAATGTCAGACCAATCCTGGAGTATGCGGCTCCAGTATGGAGTCCATATCTAGTCAAGCATAAGACTAAACTGGAAAAGGTTCACATGTTTGCCACCAGACTAGTACCTGAACTGAGTGGTATGAGCTACGAGCAGAGACTACGGGAATTAAACCTCACGTCACTGGGAAACAGAAGAGTTAGAGGGGACATGATCACCACATTCAAGATTCTCAGAGGAATTGACAGGGTAGATAAAGATAGGCTATTTAACACAAGGGGCACACACACTAGGGGACACAGGTGGAAATTGAGTACCCAAATGAACCACAGAGCAATTAGAAAGCATTTTTTTAGTGTCAGAGTGGTTGCCAAATGGAATGCATTAGGCAGTGATGTGGTGGAGGCTGACTCCATACCCAGTTTCAAGTGTAGATATGATAGAGTCCATTAGGCTCAGGAACCTGTACACCTGTTGATTGACAGTTGAGAGGCGGGACCAAAGAGCCAGAGCTCAACCCTCACAAGCACAAATAGGTGAGTGCAAATAGGTGAGTACACACACACACACACACACACACACACACACACACACACACACACACACACACACACACACACACACACACATCCCGGGCTGGAGATATGGCCAAAATGGCCAGGATGGCCCGGGCCAGGAGATGGCCATCCCGGGCTGTGAGGAGTTCAGAGACTACATAGCAGGCACCATAACAATGGGAGGACCAAGAATAGTAGTAGCAGTAATATACAACCCTCCACCAAATGACAGAAGACCCAGTCAAGAGTATGAAAACAACAACATGGCAGTTAACACTATAATTGAGATGGCAGCCTCTGCTGCCTGTAGAAATAGATCCCACCTGCTCATCATGAGCGACTTCAATCACGGAAAGATTGACTGGGAGAACAAGGAACCGCATGGAGGCGAGGATACGTGGAGAGCCAAACTATTGGAGGTGGTGACAAGCAACTTTTTAACCCAGCATGTCGGAGAACCCAAAAGGATGAGAGGCAATGACGAACCAGCGAGACTCGACCTAGTCTTCACTCTGAACGACTCCGACATAAGTGAAATCGGTTTTGAGGACCCAGTAGGAATGAGCGACCACAGTGTACTGGTGTTTGAGTACTTGATTGAAGAAGGGTTATTGAACTCGAGGAGGGATACCGAAACCAAAAGGTTAGCATACCGAAAGGGAAACTATGAGAGGATAAGAAAATTCCTAACAGGTATAGCATGGGAAACAGAGCTCAGGGGAAAGACGGCCCAAGATATGATGGATTACATCACGCAGAAGTGCAAGGACGCAGAAAACAAGTTTGTCCCAGTCCAAAAGGAAAACAGAGAAATTAAAATGAGAAACCCAAGGTTTAATCAGAGATGTAGGCTAGCTAAGCAGCAAAGTAAAAGGGCATGGAGAAACTATAGGAATAACAGGACTCTGTAGAGCAGAGAAAGATACCAGAATGCCAGGAATGAATATGTCAGGATGAGAAGAGAGGTAGAAAGACAATACGAAAATGACATCGCAAGCAAGGCAAAGACTCAGCCTAAATTGTTGCATAGCCACATTAGGAGAAAAACAACAATAAAGGAACAGGTTATGAAATTAGGGATAGGGGCGAAAGGATTCACTACAAATGACAAGGAAGTGTGTGAGGAACTGAATAAGAAATTCCAGGATGTCTTCACCTTAAAGCAAGGAGAAATTCCAGAGGTAAGTGAGGGAATAGCTAACCAGGAACCACTGGAAGAGTTTGAGATTACCAGTGGGGAAGTAAGGAAGTGTTTACTAGAGTTGGATGTGACGAAGGCTATAGGCCCAGATGGAATCTCCCCTTGGGTTCTAAAGGAATGAGCAAGAGAACTGTGCCTACCACTCTCCATAGTGTATAACAAATCACTGGCAACAGGGGAACTGCCAGATATTTGGAGAAGTTGGAGATGCAGGCTGGAGTAAAAGGGAAGGTACTCAGGTGGATAGAGGAGTACCTAAGCAACAGGAGACAACGAGTCTGTGTGAGGGGTGAGGTCTCAGATTGGCGAGACGTCACAAGTAGAGTCCCGCAGGGGTCAGTCCTTGGACCTATACTGTTTCTGGTATATGTAAATGATCTCCCAGAGGGTATAGATTCGTTCCTCTCAATGTTTGCCGACGATGCAAAAATTATGAGGAGGATTGAAACAGAGGATGATAGTAGGAGGCTACAAGATGACCTGGATAGACTGAGTGAATGGTCCAACAAATGGCTGTTGAAGTTCAACCCGAGTAAATGCAAAGTAATGAAACTAGGCAGTGGAAACAGGAGGCCAGGCACAGGATACAGAATAGGAAATGAAGTACTTAATGAAACAGACAGAGAGAAAGATCTAGGAGTTGGTATCACACCAAACCTGTCTCCTGAAGCCCACATAAAGAGAATAACGTCTGCGGCATATGCGAGGCTGGCTAACATCAGAACGGCGTTCAGGAACCTGTGTAAGGAATCATTCAGAATCTTGTACACCACATATGTAAGACCAATCCTGGAGTATGCGGCCCCCAGCATGGAGCCCGTACCTTGTCAAGCACAAGACGAAGCTGGAAAAAGTCCAAAGGTATGCTACTAGACTAGTCCCAGAACTAAGAGGCATGAGTTATGAGGAAAGGCTGCGGGAAATGCACCTTACGACACTGGAAGACAGAAGAGTAAGGGGGGACATGATCACAACCTACAAAATCCTCAGGGGAATCGACCGGGTAAACAAGGATGAACTATTCAACACTGGTGGGACGCGAACAAGGGGACACAGGTAGAAGCTGAGTACCCAAATGAGCCACAGAGGCGTTAGAAATAACTTTTTCAGTGTCAGAGTAGTTAGTAAATGGAATGCACTAGGAAGTGATGTGGTGGAGGCTGACTCTATACACAGTTTCAAATGTAGATATGATAGAGCCCAGTAGGCTCAGGAATCTGTACACCAGTTGATTGACGGTTGAGAGGCGGGACCAAAGAGCCAGAGCTCAACCCCCACAAGCACAATTAGGTGAGTACAATTAGGTGAGTACACACACACACACAAACTAGGGGACACAGGTGGAAACTGAGTGCCCAAATGAGCCACAGAGATATTAGAAAGAACTTTTTTAGTGTCAGAGTGGTTGACAAATGGAATGCATTAGGAAGTGATGTGGTGGAGGCTGACTCCATACACAGATTCAAGTGTAGATATGATAGAGCCCAATAGGCTCAGGAACCTGTACACCTGTTGATTGACGGTTGAGAGGCGGGACCAAAGAGCCAGAGCTCAGCCCCGCAAGCACAACTAGGTGAGTACACACACACAGACACACACACACGCGCGCGCGCGCCGAAAGAAACTAGAAAAATATATTGCTTCCAAAGCAAAGAAACAACCGAAACTCCCACATAGCCATATATATAAATTAAATGACAGTGGATGACCAAGTGATCAGGTTACGAAAAAGAAGAGGCCAGTTTACTGACAATGTTGAAGACATTTGTGAGGAGCTCAATGCCAGCTTCCATGGAGTGTTCACTATTGAGCCTGAACACCTCCCACGGCCACATGAGGAATTAGCCACTGACGAGAAACTAGTAAATTTTCAGGTAACAGCGGAAGAAGTTAGGATACAACTAGCATCACTATATTTAACTATAGGTACTAGGCCAGAAAGATTATGAAAATGGATATTAAAAGAAGCGGAACAGGTCCTCAGCATACCTCTAGTATTCATCATTAATGAGTTACTTACAAAGGGGGGCATATCCTAGCTGCTGGAAGAAGGCATAAATGGTGCCAATCTGCATGAAAAGAGATAGAGAAGACACTTAACTACAGACCTGTGTCACACAAGCTTCCCTTGCTGAGTACTTGAAAAATTATAAGGTTAAGATTAGTTGCAGACCTAGAAAGAATGTCTAAAAGTAAACATAACACGGCTTACCTCGCGGTTACCTTGCGTTGATTGCGGGGGTCAACGTCCCCGCGGCCCGGTCTCTGACCAGGTTTTGGAGAAGGGAAACATGCCTGACGAACCTATTGGAGTTCATTGTTAAATAATGAAAATAGGGCAAGGCAACAACGCTTGGGCATATTGCGTACTTCTAGACTGCCCAAAAGCCTTTGATACAGTAGCGCATAACAGATTCTTACAGAGGTAGGCGGAAGTAAGCGGGAAAGCACTAACACGGGTAAGGAATTCCCTAACAGAAGAGTCGCAGTGTAACGGTGAAGGACGAGAAGTGGAACTGTACCTGAACGATAACGGCAGGGATCCATGTTATTCCTCATTTACGTAAATGACCTATTTACCGGAGTACTTGGTCCAGCTCCACTTTATGGACCATGTCACTTGGTCCAGCTCCACTCTATGGACCATGACCTTTGGTCCAGCTCCACTCTATGGACCATGTCACTTGGTCCAGCTCCACTCTATGGACCATGACCTTTGGTCCAGCTCCACTCTATGGACCATGTCACTTGGTCTAAACATAGCGTGTCTGCCAGTTCGTAGAGACATCTATCTATTCTTGTTCGGAAGCCTTCCATGCACAGCTTAAATATTCAAGTGTAAGCTAGACATATAATCTAAGGTTAGACATTCATGCAAAGGTTCGACAATTAAGAGTAGGTTAGATATTTGCATGTAAAAGAGAGAGATACAGGCGTAGACATTTAAGTTTAAGCTTGACGTATTAGTGTAGGATAGACATTCAAGCCATATATGAGGAGTTGAATGGATTTGAATCGGTGCTGCCTTGAAAATAATTTTTGTATTTTCAAAAAAAGAATGATAATATTTCTTTCAACTAGTTCTGACCTGATGTCACTTCTGCCTCAGTAAAAGTCAGGTGTACGTCTTCTGCCACATACTGATGTCAGTTGTGCCAATTTTGTCACATGTGAGGGTTAGATGTGTCGATTCTGCCATATAGACAGTCCTGTTTGCTGCTTATGATACATATAAACTAGTCAGGTGTGGGAGGTCTGTCAATAATAATTGGTCAGAGGTGGAAATTCTATGGCATCTACATAGTCAGGTGTCGGACTTCTGTCACGAATGGTTAGTCAGATGTTTAACGTATACGACAAATGTACCCCCAGATGTTCCCCTTCCCTATGGACGGTCAGGTGTGGGACTTCCATCATATTGATGCTCAGGTGTTTAATTTGACGCCACGTATATATATGGTTAGGTTTTTAATCTCGGTCAAATATGGATTGTCAAGTCTGCCACTTATATCATATATGTAGGTTTAGGTGTACGACTTCATGCACATGTCAACTGCCAGGTGTGTTGCTTTTGTACATATGTACTGCCAGGTGTACGACTTCCTTCACCTATTGACAGCAAATTATGAAAATTTTGTCATATATAAAGTCAGGTATGCCACTTTTTTCACAAGTTAACAGTAAGATGCGGGACTCTTGCACATATGGACGATCATGTGTAAAACTTTTGCCATACTATCGGTCAGGTATGTTACTTCAAACACATTCCTTTGCCACATCCCTTATCTTGAACCAGTAGTTGAAGATATTTCCAGTCATAGCTTCAGGAGAAGGTGTGATAATAAGCCAGAGGGTCAAGTGCCAATGGGCATGGAGGCCGGCAACTAAGTGGTGGAGCCTAAGAGCTGAAGCTTGGCCTGGAAGCCTACATAAGTAAGGACACACAATTTCAACGTTAACTCAGGTGAAATAAACATGCAAAATCGCCGTCAATAAACAAATCATGGAACATTATATTAGATTAAATACATGACCGATTGCATCACAACTACAATTAGCAATTTAAGCGTTTCATTAAGCATTTAGTTTTGCCCTTGTTTGAAAAATAGTATTTAATCGCATTTTAAATCTGGGGACAAAGTAAAATTTTGGGGATGAAATTATGTCAATGGAAATGTATAATGTAACCCTGAATTTAATGACACAAAAATTCATGAATATATATATATATATATATATATATATATATATATATATATATATATATATATATATATATATATCTATATATATATATATATATATATATATATATATATATATATATATATATATATGTGTGTATATCACGAAAATAAACACGTGATTAAGAATGTGACAATGTCAGACCACGGAGGAAAAAAGAAACAGGAAATTTCCTGTTTCTGTTTTCCTCCGTGGTCTGACATTGTCATATATATATATATATATATATATATATATATATATATATATATATATATATATATATATATATATATATATATATATATATATATAACTGAAAACTCACACCCCAGAAGTGACTCGAACCCATACTCCCAGGAGCAACGCAACTGGTATGTACAGGGATGCCTTAATCCGCTTGACCATCACGACCGGACAATAAGGCAGTGATAGCCGAGGCTATTTGAACCACTTCCCCGCCGGCACTCGGATGGTAATCTTGGGCATAGCATTTTATCAAATCACCTCATTCTTTGGGGCACTTGTGAGGAACACAAATGCAAAAAGCCTGAATGGTCCCCAGGACTATATACAACTGAAAACTCACACCCCAGAAGTGACTCGAACCCATACTCCCAGGAGCAACGCAACTGGTATGTACAGGGACGCCTTAATCTGCTTGACCATCACGACCGAACAATAAGGAAGTGATAGCCGAGGCTATTTGAACCACTTCCCCGCCGGCACTCGGATGGTAATCTTGGGCATAGCATTTTATCAAATCACCTCATTCTTTGGGGCACACGTGAGGAACACAAATGCAAACAAGCCTGAATGGTCCCCAGGACTATATACAACTGAAAACTCACACCCCAGAAGTGACTCGAACCCATACTCCCAGGAGCAACGCAACTGGTATGTACAGGGACGCCTTAATCCGCTTGACCATCACGACCGGACAATAAGGCAGTGATAGCCGAGGCTATTTGAACCACTTCCCTGCCGGCACTCGGATGGTAATCTTGGGCATAGCATTTTATCAAATCACCTCATTCTTTGGGGCACACATGAGGAACACAAATGCAAAAAGCCTGAATGGTCCCCAGGACTATATACAACTGAAAACTCACACCCCAGAAGTGACTCGAACCCATACTCCCAGGAGCAACGCAACTGGTATGTACAGGGACGCCTTAATCTGCTTGACCATCACGACCGGACAATAAGGAAGTGATAGCCGAGGCTATTTGAACCACTTCCCCGCCGGCACTCGGATGGTAATCTTGGGCATAGCATTTTATCAAATCACCTCATTCTTTGGGGCACATGTGAGGAACACAAATGCAAACAAGCCTGAATGGTCCCCAGGACTATATACAACTGAAAACTCACACCCCAGAAGTGACTCGAACCCATACTCCCAGGAGCAATGCAACTGGTATGTACAGGGACGCCTTAATCTGCTTGACCATCACGACCGGACAATAAGGAAGTGATAGCCGAGGCTATTTGAACCACTTCCCCGCCGGCACTCGGATGGTAATCTTGGGCATAGCATTTTATCAAATCACCTCATTCTTTGGGGCACACATGAGGAACACAATGCAAACAAGCCTGAATGGTCCCCAGGACTATATACAACTGAAAACTCACACCCCAGAAGTGACTCGAACCCATACTCCCTGGAGCAACGCAACTGGTATGTACAGGGACGCCTTAATCCACTTCACCATCACGACCGGACAATAAGGAAGTGATAGCCGAGGCTATTTGAACCACTTCCACACTGGCACTCAGATGGTAATCTTGGGCATAGCATTTTATCAAATCACCTCATTCTTTGGGGCACACGTGAGGAACACAAATGCAAACAAGCCTGAATGGTCCCCAGGACTATATACAACTGAAAACTCACACCCCAGAAGTGACTCGAACCCATACTCCCAGGAGCAACGCAACTGGTATGTACAGGGACGCCTTAATCCGCTTGACCATCACGACCGGACAATAAGGAAGTGATAGCCGAGGCTATTTGAACCACTTCCCCGCCGGCACTCGGATGGTAATCTTGGGCATAGCATTTTATCAAATCACCTCATTCTTTGGGGCACACGTGAGGAACACAAATGCAAACAAGCCTGAATGGTCCCCAGGACTATATACAACTGAAAACTCACACCCCAGAAGTGACTCGAACCCATACTCCCAGGAGCAACGCAACTGGTATGTACAGGGACGCCTTAATCCGCTTGACCATCACGACCGGACAATAAGGAAGTGATAGCCGAGGCTATTTGAACCACTTCCCCGCCGGCACTCGGATGGTAATCTTGGGCATAGCATTTTATCAAATCACCTCATTCTTTGGGGCACACGTGAGGAACACAAATGCAAACAAGCCTGAATGGTCCCCAGGACTATATACAACTGAAAACTCACACCCCAGAAGTGACTCGAACCCATACTCCCAGGAGCAACGCAACTGGTATGTACAGGGACGCCTTAATCCGCTTGACCATCACGACCGGACAATAAGGAAGTGATAGCCGAGGCTATTTGAACCACTTCCCTGCCGGCACTCGGATGGTAATCTTGGGCATAGCATTTTATCAAATCACCTCATTTTTTGGGGCACACGTGAGGAACACAAATGCAAACAAGCCTGAATGGTCCCCAGGACTATATACAACTGAAAACTCACACCCCAGAAGTGACTCGAACCCATACTCCCAGGAGCAACGCAACTGGTATGTACAGGGACGCCTTAATCCGCTTGACCATCACGACCGGACAATAAGGAAGTGATAGCCGAGGCTATTTGAACCACTTCCCCGCCGGCACTCGGATGGTAATCTTGGGCATAGCATTTTATCAAATCACCTCATTTTTTGGGGCACACGTGAGGAACACAAATGCAAACATGCCTGAATGGTCCCCAGGACTATATACAACTGAAAACTCACACCCCAGAAGTGACTCGAACCCATACTCCCAGGAGCAACGCAACTGGTATGTACAGGGACGCCTTAATCCGCTTGACCATCACGACCGGACAATAAGGAAGTGATAGCCGAGGCTATTTGAACCACTTCCCCGCCGGCACTCGGATGGTAATCTTGGGCATAGCATTTTATCAAATCACCTCATTCTTTGGGGCACACGTGAGGAACACAAATGCAAACAAGCCTGAGTGGTCCCCAGGACTATATACAACTGAAAACTCACACCCCAGAAGTGACTCGAACCCATACTCCCTGGAGCAACGCAACTGGTATGTACAGGGACGCCTTAATCCACTTGACCATCACGACCGGACAATAAGGAAGTGATAGCCGAGGCTATTTGAACCACTTCCACGCCGGCACTCAGATGGTAATCTTGGGCATAGCATTTTATCAAATCACCTCATTCTTTGGGGCACACGTGAGGAACACAAATGCAAACAAGCCTGAATGGTCCCCAGGACTATATACAACTGAAAACTCACACCCCAGAAGTGACTCGAACCCATACTCCCAGGAGCAACGCAACTGGTATGTACAGGGACGCCTTAATTCGCTTGACCATCATGACCGGACAATAAGGAAGTGATAGCCGAGGCTATTTGAACCACTTGCCCGCCGGCACTCGGATGGTAATCTTGGGCATAGCATTTTATCAAATCACCTCATTCTTTGGGGCACACGTGAGGAACACAAATGCAAACAAGCCTGAATGGTCCCCAGGACTATATACAACTGAAAACTCACACCCCAGAAGTGACTCGAACCCATACTCCCAGGAGCAACGCAACTGGTATGTACAGGGACGCCTTAATCCGCTTGACCATCACGACCGGACAATAAGGAAGTGATAGCCGAGGCTATTTGAACCACTTCCCCGCCGGCACTCGGATGGTAATCTTGGGCATAGCATTTTATCAAATCACCTCATTCTTTGGGGCACACGTGAGGAACACAAATGCAAAAAGCCTGAAAGGTCCCCAGGACTATATACAACTGAAAACTCACACCCCAGAAGTGACTCGAACCCATACTCCCAGGAGCAACGCAACTGGTATGTACAGGGACGCCTTAATCCGCTTGACCATCACGACCGGACAATAAGGAAGTGATAGCCGAGGCTATTTGAACCACTTCCCCGCCGGCACTCGGATGGTAATCTTGGGCATAGCATTTTATCAAATCACCTCATTCTTTGGGGCACACGTGAGGAACACAAATGCAAACAAGCCTGAATGGTCCCCAGGACTATATACAACTGAAAACTCACACCCCAGAAGTGACTCGAACCCATACTCCCAGGAGCAACGCAACTGGTATGTACAGGGAAGCCTTAATCCGCTTGACCATCACGACCGGACAATAAGGAAGTGATAGCCGAGGCTATTTGAACCACTTCCCCGCCGGCACTCGGATGGTAATCTTGGGCATAGCATTTTATCAAATCACCTCATTCTTTGGGGCACACGTGAGGAACACAAATGCAAACAAGCCTGAATGGTCCCCAGGACTATATACAACTGAAAACTCACACCCCAGAAGTGACTCGAACCCATACTCCCAGGAGCAACGCAACTGGTATGTACAGGGACGCCTTAATCCGCTTGACCATCACGACCGGACAATAAGGCAGTGATAGCCGAGGCTATTTGAACCAATTTCCCCGCCGGCACTCGAATGGTAATCTTGGGCATAGCATTTTATCAAATCACCTCATTCTTTGGTGCACACGTGAGGAACACAAATGCAAAAAGCCTGAATGGTCCCCAGGACTATATACAACTAATAACTCACACCCCAGAAGTGACTCGAACCCATACTCCCAGGAGCAACGCAACTGGTATGTACAGGGACGCCTTAATCTGCTTGACCATCACGACCGGACAATAAGGAAGTGATAGCCGAGGCTATTTGAACCACTTCCCCGCCGGCACTCGGATGGTAATCTTGGGCATAGCATTTTATCAAATCACCTCATTCTTTGGGGCACACGTGTGGAACACAAATGCAAACAAGCCTGAATGGTCCCCAGGACTATATACAACTGAAAACTCACACCCCAGAAGTGACTCGAACCCATACTCCCAGGAGCAACGCAACTGGTATGTACAGGGACGCCTTAATCTGCTTGACCATCACGACCGGACAATAAGGAAGTAATAGCCGAGGCTATTTGAACCACTTCCCCGCCGGCACTCGGATGGTAATCTTGGGCATAGCATTTTATCAAATCACCTCATTCTTTGGGGCACACGTGAGGAACACAAATGCAAACAAGCCTGAATGGTCCCCAGGACTATATACAACTGAAAACTCACACCCCAGAATTGACTCGAACCTATACTCCCAGGAGCAACGCAACTGGTATGTACAGGGATGCCTTAATCCGCTTGACCATCACGACCGGACAATAAGGAAGTGATAGCCGAGGCTATTTGAACCACTTTCCTGCCGGCACTCGGATGGTAATCTTGGGCATAGCATTTTATCAAATCACCTCATTTTTTGGGGCACACGTGAGGAACACAAATGCAAACAAGCCTGAATGGTCCCCAGGACTATATACAACTGAAAACTCACACCCCAGAAGTGACTCGAACCCATACTCCCAGGAGCAACGCAACTGGTATGTACAGGGACGCCTTAATCCGCTTGATCATCACGACCGGACAATAAGGAAGTGATAGCCGAGGCTATTTGAACCACTTCCCCGCCGGCACTCGGATGGTAATCTTGGGCATAGCATTTTATCAAATCACCTCATTTTTTGGGGCACACGTGAGGAACACAAATGCAAACATGCCTGAATGGTCCCCAGGACTATATACAACTGAAAACTCACACCCCAGAAGTGACTCGAACCCATACTCCCAGGAGCAACGCAACTGGTATGTACAGGGACGCCTTAATCCGCTTGACCATCACGACCGGACAATAAGGAAGTGATAGCCGAGGCTATTTGAACCACTTCCCCGCTGGCACTCGGATGGTAATCTTGGGCATAGCATTTTATCAAATCACCTCATTCTTTGGGGCACACGTGAGGAACACAAATGCAAACAAGCCTGAGTGGTCCCCAGGACTATATACAACTGAAAACTCACACCCCAGAAGTGACTCGAACCCATACTCCCTGGAGCAACGCAACTGGTATGTACAGGGACGCCTTAATCCACTTGACCATCACGACCGGACAATAAGGAAGTGATAGCCGAGGCTATTTGAACCACTTCCACGCCGGCACTCAGATGGTAATCTTGGGCATAGCATTTTATCAAATCACCTCATTTTTTGGGGCACACGTGAGGAACACAAATGCAAACAAGCCTGAATGGTCCCCAGGACTATATACAACTGAAAACTCACACCCCAGAAGTGACTCGAACCCATACTCCCAGGAGCAACGCAACTGGTATGTACAGGGACGCCTTAATTCGCTTGACCATCACGACCGGACAGTAAGGAAGTGATAGCCGAGGCTATTTGAACCACTTGCCCGCCGGCACTCGGATGGTAATCTTGGGCATAGCATTTTATCAAATCACCTCATTCTTTGGGGCACACGTGAGGAACACAAATGCAAACAAGCCTGAATGGTCCCCAGGACTATATACAACTGAAAACTCACACCCCAGAAGTGACTCGAACCCATACTCCCAGGAGCAACGCAACTGGTATGTACAGGGACGCCTTAATCCGCTTGACCATCACGACCGGACAATAAGGAAGTGATAGCCGAGGCTATTTGAACCACTTCCCCGCCGGCACTCGGATGGTAATCTTGGGCATAGCATTTTATCAAATCACCTCATTCTTTGGGGCACACGTGAGGAACACAAATGCAAAAAGCCTGAAAGGTCCCCAGGACTATATACAACTGAAAACTCACACCCCAGAAGTGACTCGAACCCATACTCCCAGGAGCAACGCAACTGGTATGTACAGGGACGCCTTAATCCGCTTGACCATCACGACCGGACAATAAGGAAGTGATAGCCGAGGCTATTTGAACCACTTCCTCGCCGGCACTCGGATGGTAATCTTGGGCATAGCATTTTATCAAATCACCTCATTCTTTGGGGCACACGTGAGGAACACAAATGCAAACAAGCCTGAATGGTCCCCAGGACTATATACAACTGAAAACTTACACCCCAGAAGTGACTCGAACCCATACTCCCAGGAGCAACGCAACTGGTATGTACAGGGAAGCCTTAATCCGCTTGACCATCACGACCGGACAATAAGGAAGTGATAGCCGAGGCTATTTGAACCACTTCCCCGCCGGCACTCGGATGGTAATCTTGGGCATAGCATTTTATCAAATCACCTCATTCTTTGGGGCACATGTGAGGAACACAAATGCAAACAAGCCTGAATGGTCCCCAGGACTATATACAACTGAAAACTCACACCCCAGAAGTGACTCGAACCCATACTCCCAGGAGCAACGCAACTGGTATGTACAGGGACGCCTTAATCCGCTTGACCATCACGACCGGACAATAAGGCAGTGATAGCCGAGGCTATTTGAACCAATTTCCCCGCCGGCACTCGAATGGTAATCTTGGGCATAGCATTTTATCAAATCACCTCATTCTTTGGTGCACACGTGAGGAACTCAAATGCAAAAAGCCTGAATGGTCCCCAGGACTATATACAACTAATAACTCACACCCCAGAAGTGACTCGAACCCATACTCCCAGGAGCAACGCAACTGGTATGTACAGGGACGCCTTAATCTGCTTGACCATCACGACCGGACAATAAGGAAGTGATAGCCGAGGCTATTTGAACCACTTCCCCGCCGGCACTCGGATGGTAATCTTGGGCATAGCATTTTATCAAATCACCTCATTCTTTGGGGCACACGTGTGGAACACAAATGCAAACAAGCCTGAATGGTCCCCAGGACTATATACAACTGAAAACTCACACCCCAGAAGTGACTCGAACCCATACTCCCAGGAGCAACGCAACTGGTATGTACAGGGACGCCTTAATCTGCTTGACCATCACGACCGGACAATAAGGAAGTAATAGCCGAGGCTATTTGAACCACTTCCCCGCCGGCACTCGGATGGTAATCTTGGGCATAGCATTTTATCAAATCACCTCATTCTTTGGGGCACACGTGAGGAACACAAATGCAAACAAGCCTGAATGGTCCCCAGGACTATATACAACTGAAAACTCACACCCCAGAATTGACTCGAACCTATACTCCCAGGAGCAACGCAACTGGTATGTACAGGGACGCCTTAATCCGCTTGACCATCACGACCGGACAATAAGGAAGTGATAGCCGAGGCTATTTGAACCACTTCCCCGCCGGCACTCGGATGGTAATCTTGGGCATAGCATTTTATCAAATCACCTCATTCTTTGGGGCACACGTGAGGAACACAAATGCAAACAAGCCTGAATGGTCCCCAGGACTATATACAACTGAAAACTCACACCCCAGAAGTGACTCGAACCCATACTCCCAGGAGCAACGCAACTGGTATGTACAGGGACGCCTTAATCCGCTTGACCATCACGACCGGACAATAAGGAAGTGATAGCCGAGGCTATTTGAACCACTTCCCCGCCGGCACTCGGATGGTAATCTTGGGCATAGCATTTTATCAAATCACCTCATTTTTTGGGGCACACGTGAGGAACACAAATGCAAACATGCCTAAATGGTCCCCAGGACTATATACAACTGAAAACTCACACCCCAGAAGTGACTCGAACCCATACTCCCAGGAGCAACGCAACTGGTATGTACAGGGACGCCTTAATTCGCTTGACCATCACGACCGGACAATAAGGAAGTGATAGCCGAGGCTATTTGAACCACTTGCCCGCCGGCACTCGGATGGTAATCTTGGGCATAGCATTTTATCAAATCACCTCATTCTTTGGGGCACACGTGAGGAACACAAATGCAAACAAGCCTGAATGGTCCCCAGGACTATATACAACTGAAAACTCACACCCCAGAAGTGACTCGAACCCATACTCCCAGGAGCAACGCAACTGGTATGTACAGGGACGCCTTAATCCGCTTGACCATCACGACCGGACAATAAGGAAGTGATAGCCGAGGCTATTTGAACCACTTCCCCGCCGGCACTCGGATGGTAATCTTGGGCATAGCATTTTATCAAATCACCTCATTCTTTGGGGCACACGTGAGGAACACAAATGCAAACAAGCCTGAATGGTCCCCAGGACTATATACAACTGAAAACTCACAGCCCATAAGTGACTCGAACCCATACTCCCAGGAGCAACGCAACTGGTATGTACAGGGAAGCCTTAATCCGCTTGACCATCACGACCGGACAATAAGGAAGTGATAGCCGAGGCTATTTGAACCACTTCCCCGCCGGCACTCGGATGGTAATCTTGGGCATAGCATTTTATCAAATCACCTCATTCTTTGGGGCACACGTGAGGAACACAAATGCAAACAAGCCTGAATGGTCCCCAGGACTATATACAACTGAAAACTCACACCCCAGAAGTGACTCGAACCCATACTCCCAGGAGCAACGCAACTGGTATGTACAGGGACGCCTTAATCCGCTTGACCATCACGACCGGACAATAAGGCAGTGATAGCCGAGGCTATTTGAACCAATTTCCCCGCCGGCACTCGAATGGTAATCTTGGGCATAGCATTTTATCAAATCACCTCATTCTTTGGTGCACACGTGAGGAACACAAATGCAAAAAGCCTGAATGGTCCCCAGGACTATATACAACTAATAACTCACACCCCAGAAGTGACTCGAACCCATACTCCCAGGAGCAACGCAACTGGTATGTACAGGGACGCCTTAATCTGCTTGACCATCACGACCGGACAATAAGGAAGTGATAGCCGAGGCTATTTGAACCACTTCCCCGCCGGCACTCGGATGGTAATCTTGGGCATTAGCATTTTATCAAATCACCTCATTCTTTGGGGCACACGTGTGGAACACAAATGCAAACAAGCCTGAATGGTCCCCAGGACTATATACAACTGAAAACTCACACCCCAGAAGTGACTCGAACCCATACTCCCAGGAGCAACGCAACTGGTATGTACAGGGACGCCTTAATCTGCTTGACCATCACGACCAGACAATAAGGAAGTAATAGCCGAGGCTATTTGAACCACTTCCCCGCCGGCACTCGGATGGTAATCTTGGGCATAGCATTTTATCAAATCACCTCATTCTTTGGGGCACACGTGAGGAACACAAATGCAAACAAGCCTGAATGGTCCCCAGGACTATATACAACTGAAAACTCACACCCCAGAATTGACTCGAACCTATACTCCCAGGAGCAACGCAACTGGTATGTACAGGGACGCCTTAATCCACTTGACCATCACGACCGGACAATAAGGAAGTGATAGCCGAGGCTATTTGAACCACTTCCCCGCCGGCACTCGGATGGTAATCTTGGGCATAGCATTTTATCAAATCACCTCATTCTTTGGGGCACACGTGAGGAACACAAATGCAAACAAGCCTGAATGGTCCCCAGGACTATATACAACTGAAAACTCACACCCCAGAAGTGACTCGAACCCATACTCCCAGGAGCAACGCAACTGGTATGTACAGGGACGCCTTAATCCGCTTGACCATCACGACCGGACAATAAGGAAGTGATAGCCAAGGCTATTTGAACCACTTCCCCGCCGGCACTCGGATGGTAATCTTGGGCATAGCATTTTATCAAATCACCTCATTCTTTGGGGTACACGTGAGGAACACAAATGCAAACAAGCCTGAATGGTCCCCAGGACTATATACAACTGAAAACTCACACCCCAGAAGTGACTCGAACCCATACTCCCAGGAGCAACGCAACTGGTATGTACAGGGACGCCTTAATCCGCTTGACCATCACGACCGGACAATAAGGAAGTGATAGCCGAGGCTATTTGAACCACTTCCCTGCCGGCACTCGGATGGTAATCTTGGGCATAGCATTTTATCAAATCACCTCATTTTTTGGGGCACACGTGAGGAACACAAATGCAAACAAGCCTGAATGGTCCCCAGGACTATATACAACTGAAAACTCACACCCCAGAAGTGACTCGAACCCATACTCCCAGGAGCAACGCAACTGGTATGTACAGGGACGCCTTAATCCGCTTGACCATCACGACCGGACAATAAGGAAGTGATAGCCGAGGCTATTTGAACCACTTCCCCGCCGGCACTCGGATGGTAATCTTGGGCATAGCATTTTATCAAATCACCTCATTTTTTGGGGCACACGTGAGGAACACAAATGCAAACATGCCTGAATGGTCCCCAGGACTATATACAACTGAAAACTCACACCCCAGAAGTGACTCGAACCCATACTCCCAGGAGCAACGCAACTGGTATGTACAGGGACGCCTTAATCCGCTTGACCATCACGACCGGACAATAAGGAAGTGATAGCCGAGGCTATTTGAACCACTTCCCCGCCGGCACTCGGATGGTAATCTTGGGCATAGCATTTTATCAAATCACCTCATTCTTTGGGGCACACGTGAGGAACACAAATGCAAACAAGCCTGAATGGTCCCCAGGACTATATACAACTGAAAACTCACACCCCAGAAGTGACTCGAACCCATACTCCCAGGAGCAACGCAACTGGTATGTACAGGGACGCCTTAATCCGCTTGACCATCACGACCGGACAATAAGGCAGTGATAGCCGAGGCTATTTGAACCAATTTCCCCGCCGGCACTCGAATGGTAATCTTGGGCATAGCATTTTATCAAATCACCTCATTCTTTGGTGCACACGTGAGGAACACAAATGCAAAAAGCCTGAATGGTCCCCAGGACTATATACAACTAAAAACTCACACCCCAGAAGTGACTCGAACCCATACTCCCAGGAGCAACGCAACTGGTATGTACAGGGATGCCTTAATCTGCTTGACCATCACGACCGGACAATAAGGAAGTGATAGCCGAGGCTATTTGAACCACTTCCCCGCCGGCACTCGGATGGTAATCTTGGGCATAGCATTTTATCAAATCACCTCATTCTTTGGGGCACACGTGTGGAACACAAATGCAAACAAGCCTGAATGGTCCCCAGGACTATATACAACTGAAAACTCACACCCCAGAAGTGACTCGAACCCATACTCCCAGGAGCAACGCAACTGGTATGTACAGGGACGCCTTAATCTGCTTGACCATCACGACCGGACAATAAGGAAGTAATAGCCGAGGCTATTTGAACCACTTCCCCGCCGGCACTCGGATGGTAATCTTGGGCATAGCATTTTATCAAATCACCTCATTCTTTGGGGCACACGTGAGGAACACAAATGCAAACAAGCCTGAATGGTCCCCAGGACTATATACAACTGAAAACTCACACCCCAGAATTGACTCGAACCTATACTCCCAGGAGCAACGCAACTGGTATGTACAGGGACGCCTTAATCCGCTTGACCATCACGACCGGACAATAAGGAAGTGATAGCCGAGGCTATTTGAACCACTTCCCCGCCGGCACTCGGATGGTAATCTTGGGCATAGCATTTTATCAAATCACCTCATTCTTTGGGGCACACGTGAGGAACACAAATGCAAACAAGCCTGAATGGTCCCCAGGACTATATACAACTGAAAACTCACACCCCAGAAGTGACTCGAACCCATACTCCCAGGAGCAACGCAACTGGTATGTACAGGGACGTCTTAATCCGCTTGACCATCACGACCGGACAATAAGGAAGTGATAGCCGAGGCTATTTGAACCACTTCCCCGCCGGCACTCGGATGGTAATCTTGGGCATAGCATTTTATCAAATCACCTCATTCTTTGGGGCACACGTGAGGAACACAAATGCAAACAAGCCTGAATGGTCCCCAGGACTATATACAACTGAAAACTCACACCCCAGAAGTGACTCGAACCCATACTCCCAGGAGCAACGCAACTGGTATGTACAGGGAAGCCTTAATCCGCTTGACCATCACGACCGGACAATAAGGAAGTGATAGCCGAGGCTATTTGAACCACTTCCCCGCCGGCACTCGGATGGTAATCTTGGGTATAGCATTTTATCAAATCACCTCATTCTTTGGGGCACACGTGAGGAACACAAATGCAAACAAGCCTGAATGGTCCCCAGGACTATATACAACTGAAAACTCACACCCCAGAAGTGACTCGAACCCATACTCCCAGGAGCAACGCAACTGGTATGTACAGGGACGCCTTAATCCGCTTGACCATCACGACCGGACAATAAGGAAGTGATAGCCGAGGCTATTTGAACCACTTCCCCGCCGGCACTCGGATGGTAATCTTGGGCATAGCATTTTATCAAATCACCTCATTTTTTGGGGCACACGTGAGGAACACAAATGCAAACAAGCCTGAATGGTCCCCAGGACTATATACAACTGAAAACTCACACCCCAGAAGTGACTCGAACCCATACTCCCTGGAGCAACGCAACTGGTATGTACAGGGACGCCTTAATCCACTTGACCATCACGACCGGACAATAAGGAAGTGATAGCCGAGGCTATTTGAACCACTTCCACGCCGGCACTCAGATGGTAATCTTGGGCATAGCATTTTATCAAATCACCTCATTCTTTGGGGCACACGTGAGGAACACAAATGCAAACAAGCCTGAATGGTCCCCAGGACTATATACAACTGAAAACTCACACCCCAGAAGTGACTCGAACCCATACTCCCAGGAGCAACGCAACTGGTATGTACAGGGACGCCTTAATCCGCTTGACCATCACGACCGGACAATAAGGAAGTGATAGCCGAGGCTATTTGAACCACTTCCCCGCCGGCACTCGGATGGTAATCTTGGGCATAGCATTTTATCAAATCACCTCATTTTTTGGGGCACACGTGAGGAACACAAATGCAAACATGCCTGAATGGTCCCCAGGACTATATACAACTGAAAACTCACACCCCAGAAGTGACTCGAACCCATACTCCCAGGAGCAACGCAACTGGTATGTACAGGGACGCCTTAATCCGCTTGACCATCACGACCGGACAATAAGGAAGTGATAGCCGAGGCTATTTGAACCACTTCCCCGCCGGCACTCGGATGGTAATCTTGGGCATAGCATTTTATCAAATCACCTCATTCTTTGGGGCACACGTGAGGAACACAAATGCAAACAAGCCTGAATGGTCCCCAGGACTATATACAACTGAAAACTCACACCCCAGAAGTGACTCGAACCCATACTCCCAGGAGCAACGCAACTGGTATGTACAGGGACGCCTTAATCCGCTTGACCATCACGACCGGACAATAAGGCAGTGATAGCCGAGGCTATTTGAACCAATTTCCCCGCCGGCACTCGAATGGTAATCTTGGGCATAGCATTTTATCAAATCACCTCATTCTTTGGTGCACACGTGAGGAACACAAATGCAAAAAGCCTGAATGGTCCCCAGGACTATATACAACTAAAAACTCACACCCCAGAAGTGACTCGAACCCATACTCCCAGGAGCAACGCAACTGGTATGTACAGGGATGCCTTAATCTGCTTGACCATCACGACCGGACAATAAGGAAGTGATAGCCGAGGCTATTTGAACCACTTCCCCGCCGGCACTCGGATGGTAATCTTGGGCATAGCATTTTATCAAATCACCTCATTCTTTGGGGCACACGTGTGGAACACAAATGCAAACAAGCCTGAATGGTCCCCAGGACTATATACAACTGAAAACTCACACCCCAGAAGTGACTCGAACCCATACTCCCAGGAGCAACGCAACTGGTATGTACAGGGACGCCTTAATCTGCTTGACCATCACGACCGGACAATAAGGAAGTAATAGCCGAGGCTATTTGAACCACTTCCCCGCCGGCACTCGGATGGTAATCTTGGGCATAGCATTTTATCAAATCACCTCATTCTTTGGGGCACACGTGAGGAACACAAATGCAAACAAGCCTGAATGGTCCCCAGGACTATATACAACTGAAAACTCACACCCCAGAATTGACTCGAACCTATACTCCCAGGAGCAACGCAACTGGTATGTACAGGGACGCCTTAATCCGCTTGACCATCACGACCGGACAATAAGGAAGTGATAGCCGAGGCTATTTGAACCACTTCCCCGCCGGCACTCGGATGGTAATCTTGGGCATAGCATTT
Source organism: Procambarus clarkii (assembly GCF_040958095.1). Taxonomy (NCBI): domain Eukaryota; kingdom Metazoa; phylum Arthropoda; class Malacostraca; order Decapoda; family Cambaridae; genus Procambarus; species Procambarus clarkii. The sequence continues at coordinate 33,430,429 of NC_091157.1, forward strand.
TATCAAATCACCTCATTCTTTGGGGCACACGTGAGGAACACAAATGCAAACAAGCCTGAATGGTCCCCAGGACTATATACAACTGAAAACTCACACCCCAGAAGTGACTCGAACCCATACTCCCAGGAGCAACGCAACTGGTATGTTACAGGGACGTCTTAATCCGCTTGACCATCACGACCGGACAATAAGGAAGTGATAGCCGAGGCTATTTGAACCACTTCCCCGCCGGCACTCGGATGGTAATCTTGGGCATAGCATTTTATCAAATCACCTCATTCTTTGGGGCACACGTGAGGAACACAAATGCAAACAAGCCTGAATGGTCCCCAGGACTATATACAACTGAAAACTCACACCCCAGAAGTGACTCGAACCCATACTCCCAGGAGCAACGCAACTGGTATGTACAGGGACGTCTTAATCCGCTTGACCATCACGACCGGACAATAAGGAAGTGATAGCCGAGGCTATTTGAACCACTTCCCCGCCGGCACTCGGATGGTAATCTTGGGCATAGCATTTTATCAAATCACCTCATTCTTTGGGGCACACGTGAGGAACACAAATGCAAACAAGCCTGAATGGTCCCCAGGACTATATACAACTGAAAACTCACACCCCAGAAGTGACTCGAACCCATACTCCCAGGAGCAACGCAACTGGTATGTACAGGGACGCCTTAATCCGCTTGACCATCACGACCGGACAATAAGGAAGTGATAGCCGAGGCTATTTGAACCACTTCCCCGCCGGCACTCGGATGGTAATCTTGGGCATAGCATTTTATCAAATCACCTCATTTTTTGGGGCACACGTGAGGAACACAAATGCAAACAAGCCTGAATGGTCCCCAGGACTATATACAACTGAAAACTCTCACCCCAGAAGTGACTCGAACCCATACTCCCTGGAGCAACGCAACTGGGATGTACAGGGACGCCTTAATCCACTTGACCATCACGACCGGACAATAAGGAAGTGATAGCCGAGGCTATTTGAACCACTTCCACGCCGGCACTCAGATGGTAATCTTGGGCATAGCATTTTATCAAATCACCTCATTCTTTGGGGCACACATGAGGAACACAAATGCAAACAAGCCTGAATGGTCCCCAGGACTATATACAACTGAAAACTCACACCCCAGAAGTGACTCGAACCCATACTCCCAGGAGCAACGCAACTGGTATGTACAGGGACGCCTTAATCCGCTTGACCATCACGACCGGACAATAAGGCAGTGATAGCCGAGGCTATTTGAACCAATTTCCTCGCCGGCACTCGAATGGTAATCTTGGGCATACCATTTTATCAAATCACCTCATTCTTTGGCGCACACGTGAGGAACACAAATGCAAAAAGCCTGAATGGTCCCCAGGACTATATACAACTAAAAACTCACACCCCAGAAGTGACTCGAACCCATACTCCCAGGAGCAACGCAACTGGTATGTACAGGGACGCCTTAATCCGCTTGACCATCACGACCGGACAATAAGGAAGTGATAGCCGAGGCTATTTGAACCACTTCCCCGCCGGCACTCGGATGGTAATCTTGGGCATAGCATTTTATCAAATCACCTCATTCTTTGGGGCACACGTGAGGAACACAAATGCAAACAAGCCTGAATGGTCCCCAGGACTATATACAACTGAAAACTCACACCCCAGAAGTGACTCGAACCCATATTCCCAGGAGCAACGCAACTGGTATGTACAGGGACGCCTTAATCCGCTTGACCATCACGACCGGACAATAAGGAAGTGATAGCCGAGGCTATTTGAACCACTTCCCTGCCGGCACTCGGATGGTAATCTTGGGCATAGCATTTTATCAAATCACCTCATTCTTTGGGGCACACGTGAGGAACACAAATGCAAACAAGCCTGAATGGTCCCCAGGACTATATACAACTGAAAACTCACACCCCAGAAGTGACTCGAACCCATACTCCCAGGAGCAACGCAACTGGTATGTACAGGGACGCCTTAATCCGCTTGACCATCACGACCGGACAATAAGGAAGTGATAGCCGAGGCTATTTGAACCACTTCCCCGCCGGCACTCGGATGGTAATCTTGGGCATAGCATTTTATCAAATCACCTCATTTTTTGGGGCACACGTGAGGAACACAAATGCAAACATGCCTGAATGGTCCCCAGGACTATATACAACTGAAAACTCACACCCCAGAAGTGACTCGAACCCATACTCCCAGGAGCAACGCAACTGGTATGTACAGGGACGCCTTAATCCGCTTGACCATCACGACCGGACAATAAGGAAGTGATAGCCGAGGCTATTTGAACCACTTCCCCGCCGGCACTCGGATGGTAATCTTGGGCATAGCATTTTATCAAATCACCTCATTCTTTGGGGCACACGTGAGGAACACAAATGCAAACAAGCCTGAATGGTCCCCAGGACTATATACAACTGAAAACTCACACCCCAGAAGTGACTCGAACCCATACTCCCAGGAGCAACGCAACTGGTATGTACAGGGACGCCTTAATCCGCTTGACCATCACGACCGGACAATAAGGCAGTGATAGCCGAGGCTATTTGAACCAATTTCCCCGCCGGCACTCGAATGGTAATCTTGGGCATAGCATTTTATCAAATCACCTCATTCTTTGGTGCACACGTGAGGAACACAAATGCAAAAAGCCTGAATGGTCCCCAGGACTATATACAACTAAAAACTCACACCCCAGAAGTGACTCGAACCCATACTCCCAGGAGCAACGCAACTGGTATGTACAGGGATGCCTTAATCTGCTTGACCATCACGACCGGACAATAAGGAAGTGATAGCCGAGGCTATTTGAACCACTTCCCCGCCGGCACTCGGATGGTAATCTTGGGCATAGCATTTTATCAAATCACCTCATTCTTTGGGGCACACGTGTGGAACACAAATGCAAACAAGCCTGAATGGTCCCCAGGACTATATACAACTGAAAACTCACACCCCAGAAGTGACTCGAACCCATACTCCCAGGAGCAACGCAACTGGTATGTACCGGGACGCCTTAATCTGCTTGACCATCACGACCGGACAATAAGGAAGTAATAGCCGAGGCTATTTGAACCACTTCCCCGCCGGCACTCGGATGGTAATCTTGGGCATAGCATTTTATCAAATCACCTCATTCTTTGGGGCACACGTGAGGAACACAAATGCAAACAAGCCTGAATGGTCCCCAGGACTATATACAACTGAAAACTCACACCCCAGAATTGACTCGAACCTATACTCCCAGGAGCAACGCAACTGGTATGTACAGGGACGCCTTAATCCGCTTGACCATCACGACCGGACAATAAGGAAGTGATAGCCGAGGCTATTTGAACCACTTCCCCGCCGGCACTCGGATGGTAATCTTGGGCATAGCATTTTATCAAATCACCTCATTCTTTGGGGCACACGTGAGGAACACAAATGCAAACAAGCCTGAATGGTCCCCAGGACTATATACAACTGAAAACTCACACCCCAGAAGTGACTCGAACCCATACTCCCAGGAGCAACGCAACTGGTATGTACAGGGACGTCTTAATCCGCTTGACCATCACGACCGGACAATAAGGAAGTGATAGCCGAGGCTATTTGAACCACTTCCCCGCCGGCACTCGGATGGTAATCTTGGGCATAGCATTTTATCAAATCACCTCATTCTTTGGGGCACACGTGAGGAACACAAATGCAAACAAGCCTGAATGGTCCCCAGGACTATATACAACTGAAAACTCACACCCCAGAAGTGACTCGAACCCATACTCCCAGGAGCAACGCAACTGGTATGTACAGGGAAGCCTTAATCCGCTTGACCATCACGACCGGACAATAAGGAAGTGATAGCCGAGGCTATTTGAACCACTTCCCCGCCGGCACTCGGATGGTAATCTTGGGTATAGCATTTTATCAAATCACCTCATTCTTTGGGGCACACGTGAGGAACACAAATGCAAACAAGCCTGAATGGTCCCCAGGACTATATACAACTGAAAACTCACACCCCAGAAGTGACTCGAACCCATACTCCCAGGAGCAACGCAACTGGTATGTACAGGGACGCCTTAATCCGCTTGACCATCACGACCGGACAATAAGGAAGTGATAGCCGAGGCTATTTGAACCACTTCCCCGCCGGCACTCGGATGGTAATCTTGGGCATAGCATTTTATCAAATCACCTCATTTTTTGGGGCACACGTGAGGAACACAAATGCAAACAAGCCTGAATGGTCCCCAGGACTATATACAACTGAAAACTCACACCCCAGAAGTGACTCGAACCCATACTCCCTGGAGCAACGCAACTGGTATGAACAGGGACGCCTTAATCCACTTGACCATCACGACCGGACAATAAGGAAGTGATAGCCGAGGCTATTTGAACCACTTCCACGCCGGCACTCAGATGGTAATCTTGGGCATAGCATTTTATCAAATCACCTCATTCTTTGGGGCACACATGAGGAACACAAATGCAAACAAGCCTGAATGGTCCCCAGGACTATATACAACTGAAAACTCACACCCCAGAAGTGACTCGAACCCATACTCCCAGGAGCAACGCAACTGGTATGTACAGGGACGCCTTAATCCGCTTGACCATCACGACCGGACAATAAGGCAGTGATAGCCGAGGCTATTTGAACCAATTTCCCCGCCGGCACTCGAATGGTAATCTTGGGCATACCATTTTATCAAATCACCTCATTCTTTGGCGCACACGTGAGGAACACAAATGCAAAAAGCCTGAATGGTCCCCAGGACTATATACAACTAAAAACTCACACCCCAGAAGTGACTCGAACCCATACTCCCAGGAGCAACGCAACTGGTATGTACAGGGACGCCTTAATCTGCTTGACCATCACGACCGGACAATAAGGAAGTGATAGCCGAGGCTATTTGAACCACTTCCCCGCCGGCACTCGGATGGTAATCTTGGGCATAGCATTTTATCAAATCACCTCATTCTTTGGGGCACACGTGAGGAACACAAATGCAAACAAGCCTGAATGGTCCCCAGGACTATATACAACTGAAAACTCACACCCCAGAAGTGACTCGAGCCCATACTCCCAGGAGCAACGCAACTGGTATGTACAGGGACGCCTTAATCTGCTTGACCATCACGACCGGACAATAAGGAAGTGATAGCCGAGGCTATTTGAACCACTTCCCCGCCGGCACTCGGATGGTAATCTTGGGCATAGCATTTTATCAAATCACCTCATTTTTTGGGGCACACGTGAGGAACACAAATGCAAACAAGCCTGAATGGTCCCCAGGACTATATACAACTGAAAACTCACACCCCAGAAGTGACTCGAACCCATACTCCCTGGAGCAACGCAACTGGTATGTACAGGGACGCCTTAATCCACTTGACCATCACGACCGGACAATAAGGAAGTGATAGCCGAGGCTTTTTGAACCACTTCCACGCCGGCACTCAGATGGTAATCTTGGGCATAGCATTTTATCAAATCACCTCATTCTTTGGGGCACACGTGAGGAACACAAATGCAAACAAGCCTGAATGGTCCCCAGGACTATATACAACTGAAAACTCACACCCCAGAAGTGACTCGAACCCATACTCCCTGGAGCAACGCAACTGGTATGTACAGGGACGCCTTAATCCACTTGACCATCACGACCGGACAATAAGGAAGTGATAGCCGAGGCTTTTTGAACCACTTCCACGCCGGCACTCAGATGGTAATCTTGGGCATAGCATTTTATCAAATCACCTCATTCTTTGGGGCACACGTGAGGAACACAAATGCAAACAAGCCTGAATGGTCCCCAGGACTATATACAACTGAAAACTCACACCCTAGAAGTGACTCGAACCCATACTCCCAGGAGCAACGCAACTGGTATGTACTTGGACGCCTTAATTCGCTTGACCATCACGACCGGACAATAAGGAAGTGATAGCCGAGGCTATTTGAACCACTTGCCCGCCGGCACTCGGATGGTAATCTTGGGCATAGCATTTTATCAAACCACCTCATTCTTTGGGGCACACGTGAGGAACACAAATGCAAACAAGCCTGAATGGTCCCCAGGACTATATACAACTGAAAACTCACACCCCAGAAGTGACTCGAACCCATACTCCCAGGAGCAACGCAACTGGTATGTACAGGGACGCCTTAATCCGCTTGACCATCACGACCGGACAATAAGGAAGTGATAGCCGAGGCTATTTGAACCACTTCCCCGCCGGCACTCGGATGGTAATCTTGGGCATAGCATTTTATCAAATCACCTCATTCTTTGGGGCACACGTGAGGAACACAAATGCAAAAAGCCTGAAAGGTCCCCAGGACTATATACAACTGAAAACTCACACCCCAGAAGTGACTCGAACCCATACTCCCAGGAGCAACGCAACTGGTATGTACAGGGACGCCTTAATCCGCTTGACCATCACGACCGGACAATAAGGAAGTGATAGCCGAGGCTATTTGAACCACTTCCCCGCCGGCACTCGGATGGTAATCTTGGGCATAGCATTTTATCAAATCACCTCATTCTTTGGGGCACATGTGAGGAACACAAATGCAAACAAGCCTGAATGGTCCCCAGGACTATATACAACTGAAAACTCACACCCCAGAAGTGACTCGAACCCATACTCCCAGGAGCAACGCAACTGGTATGTACAGGGACGCCTTAATCCGCTTGACCATCACGACCGGACAATAAGGCAGTGTTAGCCGAGGCTATTTGAACCAATTTCCCCGCCGGCACTCGAATGGTAATCTTGGGCATACCATTTTATCAAATCACCTCATTCTTTGGCGCACACGTGAGGAACACAAATGCAAAAAGCCTGAATGGTCCCCAGGACTATATACAACTAAAAACTCACACCCCAGAAGTGACTCGAACCCATACTCCCAGGAGCAACGCAACTGGTATGTACAGGGACGCCTTAATCTGCTTGACCATCACGACCGGACAATAAGGAAGTGATAGCCGAGGCTATTTGAACCACTTCCCCGCCGGCACTCGGATGGTAATCTTGGGCATAGCATTTTATCAAATCACCTCATTCTTTGGGGCACACGTGAGGAACACAAATGCAAACAAGCCTGAATGGTCCCCAGGACTATATACAACTGAAAACTCACACCCCAGAAGTGACTCGAACCCATACTCCCAGGAGCAACGCAACTGGTATGTTCAGGGACGCCTTAATCTGCTTGACCATCACGACCGGACAAGAAGGAAGTAATAGCCGAGGCTATTTGAACCACTTCCCCGCCGGCACTCGGATGGTAATCTTGGGCATAGCATTTTATCAAATCACCTCATTCTTTGGGGCACACGTGAGGAACACAAATGCAAACAAGCCTGAATGGTCCCCAGGACTATATACAACTGAAAACTCACACCCCAGAAGTGACTCGAACCCATACTCCCAGGAGCAACGCAACTGGTATGTACAGGGACGCCTTAATCCGCTTGACCATCACGACCGGACAATAAGGAAGAGATAGCCGAGGCTATTTGAACCACTTCCCCGCCGGCACTCGGATGGTAATCTTGGGCATAGCATTTTATCAAATCACCTCATTCTTTGGGGCACACGTGAGGAACACAAATGCAAACAAGCCTGAATGGTCCCCAGGACTATATACAACTGAAAACTCACACCCCAGAAGTGACTCGAACCCATACTCCCAGGAGCAACGCAACTGGTATGTACAGGGACGCCTTAATCCGCTTGACCATCACGACCGGACAATAAGGAAGTGATAGCCGAGGCTATTTGAACCACTTCCTCGCCGGCACTCGGATGGTAATCTTGGGCAGAGCATTTTATCAAATCACCTCATTCTTTGGGGCACACGTGAGGAACACAAATGCAAACAAGCCTGAATGGTCCCCAGGACTATATACAACTGAAAACTCACACCCCAGAAGTGACTCGAACCCATATTCCCAGGAGCAACGCAACTGGTATGTACAGGGACGCCTTAATCCGCTTGACCATCACGACCGGACAATAAGGAAGTGATAGCCGAGGCTATTTGAACCACTTCCCCGCCGGCACTCGGATGGTAATCTTGGGCATAGCATTTTATCAAATCACCTCATTTTTTGGGGCACACGTGAGGAACACAAATGCAAACAAGCCTGAATGGTCCCCAGGACTATATACAACTGAAAACTCACACCCCAGAAGTGACTCGAACCCATACTCCCAGGAGCAACGCAACTGGTATGTACAGGGACGCCTTAATCTGCTTGACCATCACGACCGGACAATAAGGAAGTGATAGCCGAGGCTATTTGAACCACTTCCCCGCCGGCACTCGGATGGTAATCTTGGGCATAGCATTTTATCAAATCACCTCATTCTTTGGGGCACACGTGAGGAACACAAATGCAAACAAGCCTGAATGGTCCTCAGGACTATATACAACTGAAAACTCACACCCCAGAAGTTACTCGAACCCATACTCCCAGGAGCAACGCAACTGGTATGTACAGGGACGCCTTTATCCGCTTGACCATCACGACCGGACAATAAGGAAGTGATAGCCGAGGCTATTTGAACCACTTCCCCGCCGGCACTCGGATGGTAATCTTGGGCATAGCATTTTATCAAATCACCTCATTCTTTGGGGCACACGTGAGGAACACAAATGCAAACAAGCCTGAATGGTCCCCAGGACTATATACAACTGAAAACTCACACCCCAGAAGTGACTCGAACCCATACTCCCAGGAGCAACGCAACTGGTATGTACAGGGACGCCTTAATCCGCTTGACCATCACGACTGGACAATAAGGAAGTGATAGCCGAGGCTATTTGAAAGCATTCAGGCTTGTTTGCATTTGTGTTCCTCACGTGTGCCACAAAGAATGAGGTGATTTGATAAAATGCTATGCCCAAGATTACCATCCGAATGCCGGTGGGGAAGTGGTTCAAATAGCCTCAGCTATCACTTCCTTATTGTCCGGTCGTGATGGTCAAGCGGATTAAGGCGTCCCTGTACATACCAGTTGCGTTGCTCCTGGGAGTATGGGTTCGAGTCACTTCTGGGGTGTGAGTTTTCAGTTGTATATAGTCCTGGGGACCATTCAGGCTTGTTTGCATATATATATATATATATATGCAAACAAGCCTGAATGGTCCCCAGGACTATATACAACTGAAAACTCACACCCCAGAAGTGACTCGAACCCATACTCCCACAACTGGTATGTACAGTGACGCCTTAATCCGCTTGACCATCACGACCGGACAATAAGGAAGTGATAGCCGAGGCTATATGAACCACTTCCCCGCCGGCACTCGGATGGTAATCTTGGGCATAGCATTTTATTAAATCACCTCATTCTTTGGGGCACACGTGAGGAACACAAATGCAAACAAGCCTGAATGGTCCCCAGGACTATATACAACTGAAAACTCACACCCCAGAAGTGACTCGAACCCATACTCCCACAACTGGTATGTACAGGGACGCCTTAATCCGCTTGACCATCACGACCGGACAATAAGGAAGTGATAGCCGAGGCTATATGAACCACTTCCCCGCCGGCACTCGGATGGTAATCTTGGGCATAGCATTTTATCAAATCACCTCATTCTTTGGGGCACACGTGAGGAACACAAATGCAAACAAGCCTGAATGGTCCCCAGGACTATATACAACTGAAAACTCACACCCCAGAAGTGACTCGAACCCATACTCCCACAACTGGTATGTACAGGGACGCCTTAATCCGCTTGACCATCACGACCGGACATACCAGTTGTGGGAGTATGGGTTCGAGTCACTTCTGGGGTGTGAGTTTTCAGTTGTATATAGTCCTGGGGACCATTCAGGCTTGTTTGCATTTGTGTTCCTCACGTGTGCCCCAAAGAATGAGGTGATTTGATAAAATGCTATGCCCAAGATTACCATCCGAGTGCCGGCGGGGAAGTGGTTCATATAGCCTCGGCTATCACTTCCTTATTGTCCGGTCGTGATGGTCAAGCGGATTAAGGCGTCCCTGTACATACCAGTTGTGGGAGTATGGGTTCGAGTCACTTCTGGGGTGTGAGTTTTCAGTTATATATATATATATATATATATATATATATATATATATATATATATATATATATATATATATATATATATATATAAATATATATATATATATATATATATATATATATATATATATATATATATATATATATATATATATATATATATATATATATATATATATATATTGGTGTATACTGGCAGCAGGTTTTCTTTCAAACATGTTTCATTGAATATGACCGCATATTCTGTATTTATTATTTTCTGGTTTAGGGCTTCTATCCCTCTAACTATTTTCTTAGCATCAGGGCTTAATTGAAATAGGAGTTCTCCAAAACTCATTTTCGTACTTTTAAGGTGAAGAAAAGAAGTGATTTACTATAGAGTGTATTACACTTATTTGTATAATTTGCACGACGTTTCGAACCTCCATGGTTCATTCTCAAGTGAACAGATCTTACAATACTAGTTGATTTTATACCCGCATTAGGTCAGGTGATAATACAATGAAGGTGAAAACATGGGGGGATACATAAGGGATAAACATAGGGGCTGCAGAAGGCTTATTGGCCCATACGAGGCATCTCCTATCCAAACACAAAGATTAATCCAGTGTAATTGGCCTGTTATGTTGGACATTGTCTTCTGTGTTGGCATCGATATGTTCTTGTCTTGTCCTTACTCTCAAGACAAGACAAGAACACATCGATGCCAACACAGAAGACAATGTCCAACATAACAGGCCAATTACACTGGATTAATCTTTGTGTTTGGATAGGAGATGCCTCGTATGGGCCAATAAGCCTTCTGCAGCCCCTATGTTTATCCCTTATGTATCCCCCCATGTTTTCACCTTCATTGTATTATCACCTGACCTAATGCGGGTATAAAATCAACTAGTATTGTAAGATCTGTTCACTTGAGAATGAACCATGGAGGTTCGAAACGTCGTGCAAATTATACAAATAAGTGTAATACACTCTATAGTAAATCACTTCTTTTCTTCACCTTAAAAGTACGAAAATGAGTTTTGGAGAACTCCTATTTCAATTAAGCCCTGATGCTAAGAAAATAGTTAGAGGGATAGAAGCCCTAAACCAGAAAATAATAAATACAGAATATGCGGTCATATTCAATGAAACATATATATATATATATATATATATATATATATATATATATGTTGTACCTAGTAGCCAGAATGCACTTCTAGGCCTACTATTCAAGGCCCGATTTGCCTAATAAGCCAAGTTTTCCTGAATTAATATATTTTCTCTAATTTTTTTCTTATGAAATGATAAAGCTACCCATTTCATTATGTATGAGACCAATTTTTTTTTATTGGATTTAAAATTAACGTAGATATATGACCGAACCTAACCAACCCTACCTAACCTAACCTAACCTATCTCTATAGGTTAGGTTAGGTTACGTAGCCGGAAAAGTTAGGTTAGGTTAGGTTAGGTAGGTTAGGTAGTCGAAAAAACATTAATTCATGAAAACTTGGCTTATTAGGCAAATCGGGCCTTGCATAGTAGGCCGAGAAGTGCGTTCTGGCTACTAGGTACGACTTATATATATATATATATATATATATATATATATATATATATATATATATATATATATATATATATATATATATATATATATATATATATATATAACTGAAAACTCACACCCCAGAAGTGACTCGAACCCATACTCCCAGAAGCAGCGCAACTGGTATGTACAAGGCGCCTTAATCCACTTGACCATCACGACCGGACAAAATGAGGTGATAGCCGAGGCTATTTGAACCACCCCACCGCCGGCACTCGGATAGTAATCTTGGGCATAGCATTTTACCAAATCACCTTATTCTTTGGGCCACACGTGAGGAACACAAATGCGAACAAGCCTGAATGGTCCCCAGGACAATATGCAACTGAAAACTCACACCCCAGAAGTGACTCGAACCCATACTCCCAGAAGCAACGCAACTGGTATGTACAAGACGCCTTAATCCACTTGACCATCACGACCGGACAAAATGAGGTGATAGCCGAGGCTATTTGAACCACCCCACCGCCGGCACTCGGATAGTAATCTTGGGCATAGCATGCTATGCCCAAGATATTATTTCACATTTAGAAGGGTTCAGGGTGAGGCCTAAAACTGCACCTTGCTCCTGGATTTTTCTGATGTCCTCCAGGAGGGAGTCTTGGGAACCAGCTAGGGTACCATCATCCAAGAACCAGATGTTAAGCTCGCTGGACAGGACCTCTGTGACTTGTTTGATGACTAAGCAGAAAAGGAGAGGAGCAAGGGGGTCACCCTGTTGGTCACCTTCTCGCGAGTCAATTTCATGTTCGCCAAAAAGTAGCTTAAGATCCATACTGTAGCATGAATGTACAAAAGGGTAGAGGGAAGGGAAATGACTATGAACCGCACGGAGTGCAGCATCCCTCCGCACCAAATTGAAGGCATTTTTGAAATCTAGCTTGATAAGGGCCTTTTCGTCTGTGATGTTGGCGATGAAGGCTCGAGCTGCATGGGCTGCCGCCTCACACCCTTGTGGAATGCCAAACCCGAGCTGTTTTGGCTTCAGCATGTTGGCCGCTGCATCACTAACTGTTCTTGCAGCTGCCTTTGCGACGAGACGCCGGAGAGAATTGCCCACGGCTATTGGCCTGATCCCTCCATCCTTTTTCTTTAGAGCACAGAGAGATGCTCCAAAAAAGATAGGTCTTTTGGACGCTGGTATGTTGCCAGCTAGACATGTGTTGGTGAATCTGGTTAGTTCCACCAAGAGGTTCTTTGCAATGTCACCCAGTGCAGGGTTGAGCATTTGCTTGAGGTGGTTGGGTTTTAGTCCTGTGAACCCACCTGCTGATCCTGTAGGGAAGGACATGGCTGCTTTATGGACCACAAATTTAGCCACCCAGAGAGGTTCTGCTCCGGTAGCCCCCACTTGTACAATGTCGTCCTCACGCGGAGCCCTGGGTGGGTGTTTCTTCCTTAGGGCTTGAGCTGTTGCGGCATCTCTGTCGGCAATTGAGTCCCCACTGGTGATGACTCGTATTGCGCCAATAGTGTTTCCTTCTTCTATTTTCTTGGTGACTGATGTTCTGATTTTTGATGTCTCGGATATGCCACTGTTGCTCTTCCTGCTGTGGGTGTTTCTCGCGCGAGTGGGAAGGCGCACCTGGTTGTCCTCCCTGGGAAAATCATTTATAGCTTTGATGACTGAGGCAGCTAAGGTTTTGTCTCTCCTTGCAGGGGTGGCTAGACATATGTTGCCAAACATTAGGAGGTTGTGCCATGCTTGGGTCGTTCCAGGAGAGTCGTTGACCTTTCTCAGGAGGGCAGATAATTTGGCTGCTGCATGGGGGCGGGCTGCTTTAGGGATGTGTTGCAAGGTTCTGGCCGATGTTGCTTTGATAGCTTCTAATAAATTTTCTGTGGGAATGAAGGTCTGGGAGGTGTTTTGCCTTACGGGCGGTGTGGGCTGTTGATTGGTGTTCTCCCTGGGAGGGCGCCCAGAACCCAAACACCTGACTCCGTTGTTGGAATGAATGCGCACATTATCGTCCCTCAACCGGATATAGCATACCCTGTCACACGTCTGACATCTACCGTGTCTATCCCTGCTTGATGGCTCATCTTGGCTTGGAGAAGCCTGGCTATCTGTCGAGAGCTGCGACATGGGCGGGCGCTGGGCGGGCGCTGGGCGGGAGGGTGGACGGCGGGTGGAGACTGGAGGGTGGGCGGCGGTTGGAGGCTGGGGGGATGATCAGCTGGCCGTGGCACCTACTACTCAGATGAGTGGTAATACATATACCACCTCTATACAAAGTGTGGGTATACACCCATTACACAATATGTGGGTATACATTGGGTGGGTGGGTGGCGTAGACACACATGGGAGCCTCCCGGCTTCTATGGGCGGGTGGCAAGGTGGCCTCGTGGATGGGGAGGCGACGTGGTGGGGTGGGTAGGAGGGGGAAGAGCAGGTACTTCCCGGCCTGGGCGCTGGGTGGGGGCGGGGGTCAGGGCGACACTAACACTGGTATAATTTCCCCGTATATCACTGCACAATAATGAATGAATCACACACTTGTAATCTGACTCACTGCACGTGTGATGTACTAACCATATGATAGATATGTTGCGCCAATTATCGCTGACAACGTAACTTGTTCAACAAAACTTTCAAAAAAAGAAAAACACAAAACACTATTTGGCACACGCGGAACCCCCACCTCTCTCTCCTGACCACACAACACCCCTCACTCACCCCCCACCTCCCCTCACTATGGGAGGCCTGCAGGGTCCATCCTGGCCCCTCACACCAGCCTCCATGACTCCACACTGCCAACCCACCTGTTTTGATATATATATATATATATATATATATATATATATATATATATATATATATATATATATATATATATATATATATATATTGTGACGATAATCTCTTTCAAGTGAGATTGAGCCTGCTCTTCCCTACAAAGTACGTAAAAACAAAAGATAATATAGAAGATACGTCCACCAAATATCTCCAAAACGTTTTGCCCAGAGAGCAAAACGTATCCCAGCAAACACAGAACGTTTGTGGACGTTTTTAAATGGTTCCACAAAGGTAATACTGTAACTTTTGACATAAATACGTATATCTGACATTCTTAAAACCAAAGGATATAACTAAAAACATATATTCTTATGACACAGTTTTTTAAGATTTATGTAAAAATTTAAAAATAATAGTAAATGCTATGGTATTATAATGTTTTCATGCTTTATATTTAAGAATAAATAATTTTCAGTCAACATTTAGTTTTTTTTGTTTACTTTCTGTAAAGCTATCCAATTTACGTTCTTATAACATAAATATAACATTTATATGACGTCAGTATAACGTTATTTACACGACATCATTACGTTATTATGATGTTATATTAACGTATAATTCCTGTGTGAAAACCAGAATATATATTGAACTTTATGTTTTAAACATTGTAAAGTTATCATAAAACTTGGATTAGACGGTAAGCATGCTTTACTTATGAAAATATACAAACAAATCAACAAAAACATTTTAACATAAAAAACATAAACATAACATAAATTAATTGCATGCATGGGAGTTAACTGGAACTCTGTAATATTGCATACATGAACCTTAAGGTACAAACCCAGTGTATTTACTCATACAGTTCTTTCCTAAATCTAAATTTTTCCAATTTTTACACTTTGTTTCGAGTTCTGTCTTGTGTTGCTACTTTTAATACCCCATTAATGTCCCCTTTGTTATGTCCATTCATCCCATTGTGCACCTCTACCATATGTCACTCCTAATTCTTTGCTTTTCTAGAGAATGTAATATAAGCTTTGACAATCTTTCTTCATATGACAGGTTAACAGGTAGAACAAAGATTACCATTTATATATGGATAACCATTATAAGTCGGTTTGAATGAGTGAATTGCTGCTTGAAGATAGGTATATACACGTGTGGTACTATCAGATTGCATCGTGGTGAGCCTAAAACCCTTCAGATCCAAGCAAAGGGTAAAATGCCAGCAGATACAATTGCGAACACATTGATACCAAAATGAAAGACATATGACGAGAATTGAGGTAACCAAAGTGAAAAGTGTGTTCACATTACATTGCACTAGAGTGCTCCCAGGTTACTTTCTCTCACTTTCTCTGTTTTGTGTGGATGGTCCGCCGTGCTTTCATCACGTCAGCGGGTGGAGCACGCTGCTGTTTTTGACATTTCATGCATAAATTCCGGTTGGAAATTCTATTGCGAACACATTGATACCAAAATGAAAGACCTAGGATGACAATTGAGGTGACCAGAATGAAAAGAGTGTATACATTTTATCGCTCTTGTGCGCTCCCTGGTAACACGCTCTCGCTTTCTCTGTTTGTTGCGGATGGTAAGCCGGGCTTTTGGAGTTTATATGCCTTTAGTCCTGTAGAGAATTCTATTGCGAACACATTGATGCTAAATTGAAAAACCTAGGATGAGAATTGAGGTAACAAAGTTGAAAAGGGTATACACTTTTCAGTATTATCACGCTCAGCTTTCTTTTTCTGGTACCCTTGGCCTACATTCATCTTGTCGGCGGGTGGAGCGCGCTGCTGTCTTTGACATTATATGCACATAGTTCTGTTGGGAATTCTATTGCAAACGCATTGATACCAAAATGAAAGACATAGGACGAGAATTAAGGTGACAAAGTTGAAAAGAGTATACACTTTTCAGTATTTCCGCACACTACCAGGGAATGTCCAAAAAAAAATGGAGAGAGTGGAGGGGTAACTTGCCCAAAACGCGAAATTGTTTGGGGAGATTAACTTTTTATAACCGACAATTTTATAACGAGACAATTTTATAACCAATGTACCAACGATGTGTCAATATTTCATTCAAAATTATCTGGTACCAGAAATTTTAGCCAAATATCCCCAGTTTGCTAACTGTAAGTAGTAACAAAGTGATTGTAACCTATCCACCGCTGCCCACTGGATGGGGGGCGGTGTGCAGGACAAACATATCAATTGTGACACTAGCTCTCCACATATGTCAGTTGCTTAATTTAGAAACTGTACTTGTGATCGATCTCGAACCCATTGTTGATGTGACGACTTATACTGAATTTTGTAACTAGCTCATCAAGATTGTAACTTGCTTAGCTAAATGAATTGTTGGGTTCAGTCCCTGAGCCCATTATGTGCCTCTGCAACCCTTTCCACTACCGCCCACAAGATGGGTATGGGATGCATAATAAATGAACTAAACTAACTTTAAGGCATCCTGAAAGAAAGCTTGGAGGGTTTGAAAAATTGCAGAACGAAGCCTTGAGGATAATCCTTGGGTGCCCTCGTACCACAAAGATACTTAATATGAGAAAGGAACTTAATATTCCGAGCGTTGTTGATCGTGTTACTGAAAATAACTGTCAAATTGGTATAAAAATGCTTAGGCTAGCTCATCCTAACCCTTGCACAGAAGCCCTCCAGAATTTCTTTATTGAATGTTGAAAACAACCCTCAAGTTGACTATTTCCGTAACAGCATGCACTCCTGTATGCTAATCCCCACAATCACCAAGCCCACCCGAGTCACTCAAACATCTGCCACTACCCTGGATCACCTTTGGACTAATATAACAGCTCCCCTTACATCTGGGGTAATTTATGACAGAACAACTGACCACTATCCTACTTTCCTCATAGCAAACATTGACACATCACCACCAGAAACCAAAAAACTTTCATTCAGGCTACATAGTGAATCAGCTTTAGGCAATCTCTCTAATGCACTTCACAATATTAACTGGGAATCTGAATTTAATAATTCACAGGATATAAACTCATCAACTAACCTCTTTCTCTACAAAACTCTAAGCCTCTACAACACTCACTGTCCCCTCCTTACCAAACAAGTAACTGATAAAAGAAAAAATAACCCGTGGCTCACAAGTGGCATAATTAAATCAATCAACAAAAAACATGAATACGAAAAGAAATTTAGGAGTGGCCTAATTCCAATGGAAGTAGTTAAAAGGTACTCGTCAGTGCTTACCAGTATCATAAGAAAAGCAAAACTTTCATATTATGAGACTAGATTCAAAGAAGCAAAAGGCAACATGAAAAGCACATGGAATACCATCTCTAACATCCTGGGAACTAAACAACACTCCCACAACCAGATAACACTCTCTAAGGATGGCCTTACACTGTCATCTGACTTAGAAATGGCGAATGAATTTAATAGCTTCTTTTCATCGATTGGTGCTAACCTTGCAAGTAAAATCCCACAGACTCAGACACATATCAACACATATCTCTCAGGCAGCTATCCAAACTCTCTTCTCCTCTCACCAGTCAGCCCGTCAGATGTTGTGTCCATCATACATTCACTAAAAACCAAAGCTGGGAACATCAGTGAAATCCCATCCATTGTATACAAGAGCGCCTCCCATATGCCCTTGCACCACCTATAGCTCTGCTGTTCAACAAATCCCTTGAGTGTCATACATTCCCTGATATCCTTAAAAACGCAAGAGTAACGCCAGTTCATAAAGGAGCTAGTGGATTATGTTGCATCTCTGCTTGCCTTGATGACTGAAAGAAAGCTTAAAGGGCTTGAAAACTTGCAGAACGAAGCCTTGAAGATAATCCTTGGATGTCCCTAGTACCACAAAGATACTTAACATGAGGAAGGAACTTAATATTAACTTAATAATAGAATATGAGTGCATATTCTACTGCATTACTATTTGTAATGATCCTCATATTGTGCTTCAGTAATCCAATGTATAACCCTGAGATGTTTTCCTAATTGTACTTAGGATTCCTTGTTCATTATTGTGTATTGTTCTGATCTGCTTTTGTGTCAAATTCTTGCATCGTACCTGTAAACAATTTTTTGACAATTTTACTATAATTATCCTACTTAAAATCATCTGTACTTGTAAAGTAAAGCTGTAATGTACCTGTTAAACACTTTTTATCAATTTTACATTTAATTATTTCTCTAAAACTCTGTTTAAGAATTTGCTCAAAGATTAGTTTAAGGACTTGCCCGAAACTCTATATATGCAAGCTAGTGGTTTTACAAGATTATAATTCTAACTTAAGCTCTATGTTGTGTCTTAACCCCCCAATGTACGTTCTTGTATATATATAAATAAATAAAATAAATAAATAACGAGGGATCGAGGCATTAATGCGCAGTACGTGCTTCCCTCATCTGTGACGTCACAGCGCCATCTGACGACAGCATAAACACAGGCGGCCATTTTATGTTCCACCAAGATTAAAAAAAAAAAAAATAATTTTGCCCCGAGGGGCGAGTTTATTGGGCAGCGCCCAATGTGTTCGCAATAGAATGTTCTACAAGAACATGTATAAAATAAGTGACACAGAGATTATTGATGTGTGTATTTGTGTGGGTGATTATAAATATGCATGTGTATGTATATATGTATACGTATATATATATATATGTACATGTATGTATGAGAGTGTGTACATGTATATATAACATTAATAATTTTGTAACTAGCGTCAAAAATTGTTATTTGCTTAGCTAAACAAACTAGAGAGTTCAGTTCCTGAACCCATTATGTGCCTCTGTAATCCTTTACACCACCGCCCACGGGATGGGTATGGGGTGCATAATAAAGAAAGATATTGAAATAATAAGGGTATGAAATGTATCAACATAAAACATTAATGTTAATGGCCATCAGGTAAAATCAGGTTATTATTTGTAAAGAATTTAAATGAGTTAAACTAAATACGAACTTAATATGTTTTGCTAACGCAAAAATATATTCCCGAGGTATTGTAATTGCAAATAAATATTTAATACAATTATTTGTATCATTTTTTTTATTTTAGATTTCCGTATTGCTTGATAATATATAATAGCGTTTAGATAATGCTAGCGCTGGACATTCTTTAGGCTCGTTGCATGTTGTGGTAGTCGCCGCCATTTTAAAACCGTGTCGAGAGGGACTGCTGCTGCCTTATCCACAAAATCCTGCTGCATCTTCAATAGTTAAGGTAACTGTTTTCTTTTATTTGCTCTTAGACATGTGTAGTATATATATAAGCTTGTGGTGGTAGGCTGGATGGTGTGTTGATGGCCCTGGAGGCGTGTTGATGGCCTGGAGGCGTGTTGGTGGCCCTGGCTGGATGGTGTGTTGATGGTGGTGTTGTGTTGATGGCCTTGGAGGTGTGTTGATGGTGGTGTTGTGTTGATGGCCCTGGAGGCGTGTTGATGGTGGTGTTGTGTTGATGGCCCTGGAGGTGTGTTGATGGTGGTGTTGTGTTGATGGCCCTGGAGGCGTGTTGATGGTGGTGTTGTGTTGATGGCCCTGGAGGTGTGTTGATGGTGGTGTTGTGTTGATGGCCCTGGAGGCGTGTTGATGGTGGTGTTGTGTTGATGGCCCTGGAGGCGTGTTGATGGCCCTGGAGGTGTGTTGGTGGCCCTATATATACATTATATATATATATATATATATATATATATATATATATATATATATATATATATATATATATATATATATATATATATATATATATATATATATATATATAATATATTATATTATGAATATCAGAGGTCCCAGGACAATTATTGTGCATGTGTAGTATGTATATTTATGTAGTATATTTGGTATATTTGGCATATTTAATGGCATTTAGTTAATGCCACTTAGTGGCATGTCTCTGCACCGTTTCCAGTTTGTTGATATGCTTTCTAAGATATGGGCACACCATACAACTGCTGCATACTCCAACTTTGGTGTAACAAAAATTGTGAACAATTTCAAAATTTCTGTTGAAGAAATCCTGTTTCCTAGTTCTGCATCTGTTTTGGTATAACACCTCCTTTTTTACTAGGCCTGCAATTATGAATGCCTTTATAACCAGCTAAGTTGTAGAGTTGGGTATAGTCTTTACTTAGCCAAGTTTCTGTTAAAATGAGGGTCCGTCTAATTACCACAAGCTACCACAAGCTACACAAGCTTCACAAAGCTTCCTGGCAATACGTTAGTAATGAATAAATATAATAGGTTAGGTTGACCTAACTTAACCTAACCGACGCTTGGATCGTCGACTTGATTTGGCGTCACCAGCTCTTTATTTTCGTCTAATTTCTTTATAAAAAGATCCTTTTTCAGATTAAAATTATGTTTTTTCGTGTTGTACATTCAGCACCAACATTATAATGAGTAAATATATCATATTTATTCATTACTAACGTATTGCCAGGAAGCTGAGTGGGTAGGTCTCGATAAATTTCCTGGTATAATATTATTGTTTGCTATTCTCCATCTTAGACTAGGCAAGTTGAAGTCACCTAGGAAGATAATATGAGGTATCGAGTTCTCCATTTTGTTTATCTGTTCTGTGAATTCCTCGGCCGTTGCATCTGGCGGTTTGTATATTAGAATAATCACTAAATTTATTTTCTCTATTTTTAATCCCAATACCTCTACCACCTCATTTGTAATGTTAAGGAGCTCCGAGCATACAAGGTCTTCCATAGTATACAGACCCACTCCTCCATGTGACCTAATTTTCCTATCACAGTTGTGTACTTTTCGAGACTACATTTCAAATATTCCCTAACATACATGGCTTCTCCCCCCTCTTTGTGTAAAATAGTTTAAATCCATTTATGGGACATTCAGCAAATAGTTCTCTATTTTTTACATTCATCAATGTTTCGGTACGTGCAATAGTATGTATTGTTTCATTGCAGATAACAGCATTTAAATTTTTTTTGTTTCTTAGACTTAGACTCGTACTACCAAGTTGCTGTTGGCAATTGGATAATTTTTTTATGAAGTCATTTGTTATTTTTTCCCCTACTTTAGTAATTTATGCTTTTGATCTCAATTAGTTTTATATCCTAGCTTTTTAATTTTTTCCCCTTATATATTGCCATCTTATCTGTCTGCTTTACATGGCTTAAGCAGAGTCATGTCTGCTTAAGCCTTTGTTATTTTACTAATTTACCTGTTTTAATTATTATTTGTTTTCAAAGTTTAGTTTACCCCATTTTATTTGCTTTTTGCAGTACAATACTTTACTAATAATCTTGTAATAGTAATTGGTAATGTAGCACTTGGCCTTTCTCCTTCAGAATGTATGCACACATTATAGAAAGAAGAAGAGAATACCACACAAGATGGCAGCGTATGTCACGGGTCAAAAAGCGACGCCTAAAAGAACAGGTAAACCTCGAAGTCTTTCAGAGGTTGATAGATGGAAAGCGACTGAATACAGGCAACTCCTTCTCTACACCGGTAAGATTGTACTGAAGGGAATCTTACCCAAAGAATTGTATGACCATTTCCTGACTCTGAGTGTAGCCATTTCTATTCTTGTATCACCTAAATTGATTCAGTTAAATTACAGCCAATATGCACATGATCTTTTGCTGTACTTTGTGTTAAAGGCTCGTGAGCTGTATGGTAAGGATTTTTTAGTGTACAATGTACACTGCCTAACACACATATCCTCTGATGCCAAAGAGTTTGGTAGTTTGGACAGATGTTCAGCATTTCCATTTGAAAATTACCTGCAGCAGGTTAAGAATATGGTTCGATCAAGTAAAAACTCTCTTGTTCAAGGAGGATTTAAGGGATTTACTGGAGAACTTGGCAAAGGTATATTCACAATAGTCGTCTCTATTACTAATGACACTATTGCAGATGAAGGTATCTTTGTAAGATATTGCTATGCCACCTCCTTTTTTTATTAGGCCTGCAGTTGTGAATGGCTTTATTATCAGCCAAGTTGTAGCATACAACATAGCATATATATGTATATGGCATACATATATATATATATATATATATATATATATATATATATATATATATATATATATATATATATATATATATATATATATATATATATATATATTATATATATATATATAATATTATATATATATTATATATATATTATATTATATATATATATATATTATATATATAATATATATATATAATATATATAATATATATATATAATATAATATATATAATATATATATTATATTATATATATAATATATATATATATATATTATATTATATATATATATATATATATATATATATATATATATATATATATATATATATATATATATATTCAAAATTCGTCAGTGTACTACATTTTTGTTGTTGCTTTTAGGTGATGCTTTTAACCAGTGTACGTGGGTCTGATTGTGCAACCACAGTTCGAAGAATAATGAAGATATGAACAAACGGCCTGTGGTCACTATACAGTCTGGAAGGGCAAAAGAAGAAATTGGCATTTCTACAAAAACAAGAACTATATAATGTTATTTTAAGTAAGTAACCAAAAAATTAAATAATTTTTTTAAAGTTTAAAATTCACTTAAAAATTTAAATTTTAAATTAAAAAATTTTAACCAAAAAACTTAATATTTTTCATATTTGGAACCATTCCATAATATTTTCCCAAGCATAAATGATTATATTTCTATCACTTGCTCTTAAGATTGTTTCATTTAATAGAGGTTGGGCATAATTGTTCTCTGCTGCTAATAGAACTGACTGACTTAGCTATAGGAAAATGTAAACTTAATTGGTTTATCCATTACAGTATTGTGCAGTTTATTTCATGATCCTGTGCTTAATACTTGCATAAATAGTAGATTACAAAATGCATTTTATATCATTAGTATTGAATAATAATAATGCAAATAATTGACTTATAAATGATGTACAATTAATTGGTAGGTGATATTATATTATTAATATTTTTTCATTCTTGCAAAGCCTTAACAAAGCCATTAACATGTTAATATAAACTTGATCACCTTCCACTTATTTTCTCATGTGCTACCTACATGTACAAAACCTTATTCCTAAATGCATATTTTGTTCTGAAGCTTGTCCTTTATATGTTGTGTATCACCATCTCTGGAGAGTTTTATCTGATTGATGTATAAATTACTTTTAGTTTTACAGAATATTATTGTTATACTGAATTTATTATTATATAAATAACTTAATTTTACAGAATCATCTATCAACGCACATCCACAAGTTGAGGAGGAGGATGTGACCTTCCAGATTTCTCAAGTACTGAAACATAGACCAAACAGGCCTGGTGGATCTAGGTACAAGGTAAAATAATTTAAATTTTTTTTTTTTTTTTTTCCTAATTGTCCGATATATATATATATATGTCGTACCTAGTAGCCAGAACTCACTTCTCAGCCTACTAGGCAAGGCCCGATTTGCCTAATAAGCCAAGTTTTCATGAATTAATATATTTTCTCTAATTTTTTTCTTATGAAATGATAAAGCTACCCCATTTCATTATGTATGAGGTCAATTATTTTGATTGCAGTTAAAATTAACGTAGTTATATGACCGAACCTAACTAACCCTACCTAACCTAACCTAACCTATCTTTATAGGTTAGGTTAGGTTAGGTAGCCGAAAAAGTTAGGTTAGGTTAGGTTAGGTAGGTTAGGTAGTCGAAAAACAATTAATTCATGAAAACTTGGATTATTAGGCAAATTGGGCCTTGAATAGTAGGCTGAGAAGTGCGTTCTGGCTACTAGGTACGACATATATATATATATATATATATATATATATATGTCGTACCTAGTAGCCAGAACGCACTTCTCAGCCTACTATGCAAGGCCAAATTTGCCTAATAAGCCAAGTTTTCCTGAATTAATATATTTTCTATAATTTTTTTCTTATGAAATGATAAAGCTACCCATTTCATTATGTATGAGGTTAATGTTTTTTATTGGAGTTAAAATTAACGTAGATATATGACCGAACCTAACCAACCCTACCTAACCTAACCTAACCTAACCTATCTTTATAGGTTAGGTTAGGTTAGGTAGTAGAGAAAGTTAGGTTAGGTTAGGTAGGTTAGGTAGTCGAAAAACAATTAATTCATGAAAACTTGGCTTATTAGGCAAATCGGGCCTTGCATAGTAGGCTGAGAAGCGAGTTCTGGCTACTAGGTACGACATATATATATATATATATATATATATATATATATATATATATATATATATATATATATATATATATATATATATATATATATATATATATATATATATATATAGTGTGTGTGTGTGTGTGTGTGTCGTACCTAGTAGCCAAAACGCACATCTCAGCCTACTATACAAGGCCCGATTTGCCTAATAAGCCAAGTTTTCATGAATTAATGTTTTTTCGACTACCTAACCTAACATTTTCAGCTACCTAACCTAACCTATAAAGATAGTTTAGGTAGGGTTGGTTAGGTTCGGTCATATATCTATATTAATTTTAACTCCAATAAAAAAGAATTGACCTCATACATAATGAAATGGATAGCTTTATCATTTCATAAGAAAAAAAAATAGAGAAAATATATTAATTAATGAAAACTTGGCTTATTAGGCAAATCGGGCCTTGCATAGTAGGCTGAAAAGTGCATTCTGGCTACTAGGTACGACATATATATATATATATATATATATATATATATATATATATATATATATATATATATATATATATATATATAGTTTATAGTTAGTGTGTGTGTAAATACCTAAGTGTAGTTACAGGATGAGACCGTCTTCCCAGCACTCTTGTCATATAACGCTTTGAAACTACTGACAGTCTTGGCCTCCACCACCTTCTCACCTAACTTGTTCCAACCGTCTACCACGCTATTTGCGAAAGTGAATTTTCTTATATTTCTTTAGCATCTGTGTTAAGCTAGTTTCAATCTATGACCTCCTGTTCTTGAAGTTCCAGGTCTCAGGAAATCTTCGCTGTCGATTTTATCAATTCCTGATACTATTTTGTATGTAGTGATCATATCACCTCTTTCTTCTGTCTTTTAGTTTTGGCATATTTAATGCCTCTAACCTCTCCTCGTAGCTCTTGCCCTTCAGTTCTGGGAGCCACTTAGTAGCATGTCTTTGCACCTTTTCCAGTTTGTTGATGTGCTTCTTAAGATATGGGCCAACTTCTGTTGTTGGGCACCACACAACAGCTGCATATTCTAGCTTTGGCGTAACAAAAGTCATGAACAATTTCTTTAGTATATCACCATCCATGTATTTAAACGCAATTCTAAAGTTAGAAAGCGTAGCATAGGCTCCTCGCACAATATTCTTTATGTGGTTCTCAGGTGATAGTTTTCTATCTAGAACCACCCCTAGATCTCTTTCTTTATCAGAATTCTTTAAAGATTTCTCACATAATGTATAGGTTGTGTGGGGTCTATGTTCTCCTGTTCCACATTCCATAACATGGCATTTATTAACATTAAATTCCATTTGCCAAGTGGTGCTCCATATACTTATTTTATCCAGGTTTTCTTGAAGGGCATGAGAATCATCTAAATTTCTTATCCTTCCTATTATCTTAGCATCATCAGCAAACATGTTCATGTAATTCTGTATACCAACTGGTAGATCATTTATGTAGACAATAAACATCACTGGTGCAAGAACTGAACCCTGTGGTACTCCACTTGTGACATTTCTCCAGTCCGATACATTGCCTCTGATTACTGCCCTCATTTTTCTATCAGTCAGAAAATTTTTCATCCATGTTAGAAGCTTACCTGTCACCCCTCCAATATTTTCCAGTTTCCAGAACAACCTCTCTATGTGGAACTCTGTCGAATGCCTTTTTTAGGTCCAGATAGATGCAGTCAACCCAACCATCTCTTTCCTGTAATATATCTGTTGCTCGATCATAGAAACTGAGTAAATTCGATACACAGGATCTTCCAAATCGAAAACCATACTGTCTGTCTGAAATTATATCATTTCTCTCCAGGTGTTCTACCCATTTAGTTTTAATTATTTTTTCCAATATTCCAATTCCAATTTTTTCCAATAATGTGTGTGTGTGTATGTATATTTGTGTTGTTGAATATGACCGAAAGTCATAGTCTTTCTGCCCTCTCCTTACTGCTAATGTTGTTTCTCGCATCTTTGTATTGCTTGTATGTTTGGGCAATTTTTCCCTTTTTCCTAGTTCTGCATCTCTTGCTTTAGTATAAATTTTGTTGTGCCATTATCATATATTTCACAAAACTTGACATACATCTCATTTACTTCATGTCCTAACAGCAAGTGTTTGTCAAATTCCTTAAGGAAATATCTGAGTTCCCCATAATGACCTCTCCACAAGTCAGGTTTTTCAACTGCTTCAAGCTCATTTACTTCCAGATTATAATGCATTGCATACTTTATTCCCAAAAAGACATGGTCACTTTTACCAAGTGACAATGTCACTTGGGTAAAAGGAGGGAGGTACTGAAAGGAGGAAAAGGGAGGTACCAAAGGAGGGAGGTACTGAATGATAAATATATCTTTCTCTTTCCTGGTAAATATAATATCCAGCATGGAGGGAACATCCCCTTCCCTCATCCTCGTAGCTTGTTTAACATGTAGAAACATGAATGTTTACAGGGTGAGGTTTACGAAATTATATATATATATATATATATATATATATATATATATATATATATATATATATATATATATATATATATATATATATATATATATATTATAATATATATAATATATATATATATATATATATAATATATAAAGTTTGTGTGTGTGTATTTATATAAATAAATAATTAAATATTAATTTTGTTAATATCTTTTCAGAGAAAGCTTGCAAGTACAATTCGTATACAAGAGGGGCAACAAGAGCCAGAGGATGTCTACTAAGAAAAATATATAAGTCTTTATCCTCACACTCTTGATATATGGTCTTCTCTGGTCTCTTTATTTTCTCTCCTCACAAATGTCCCCTTTTTTTATTTCTTTTACGTTTCTCTCCTGTTTTTCTTAACTTTTAATCTCTCCTTTCTTCCTCTCTTCTAACACCTCTCGTTTTCCTGTCTCTTCTAGCTTCTCTCTTCCTT
>NC_091157.1:33459537-33479537 GCF_040958095.1 Procambarus clarkii
CCCGGCACTCGAATGGTAATCTTGGGCATACCATTTTATCAAATCACCTCATTCTTTGGCGCACACGTGAGGAACACAAATGCAAAAAGCCTGAATGGTCCCCAGGACTATATACAACTAAAAACTCACACCCCAGAAGTGACTCGAACCCATACTCCCAGGAGCAACGCAACTGGTATGTACAGGGACGCCTTAATCTGCTTGACCATCACGACCGGACAATAAGGAAGTGATAGCCGAGGCTATTTGAACCACTTCCCCGCCGGCACTCGGATGGTAATCTTGGGCATAGCATTTTATCAAATCACCTCATTCTTTGGGGCACACGTGAGGAACACAAATGCAAACAAGCCTGAATGGTCCCCAGGACTATATACAACTGAAAACTCACACCCCAGAAGTGACTCGAACCCATACTCCCAGGAGCAACGCAACTGGTATGTTCAGGGACGCCTTAATCTGCTTGACCATCACGACCGGACAAGAAGGAAGTAATAGCCGAGGCTATTTGAACCACTTCCCCGCCGGCACTCGGATGGTAATCTTGGGCATAGCATTTTATCAAATCACCTCATTCTTTGGGGCACACGTGAGGAACACAAATGCAAACAAGCCTGAATGGTCCCCAGGACTATATACAACTGAAAACTCACACCCCAGAAGTGACTCGAACCCATACTCCCAGGAGCAACGCAACTGGTATGTACAGGGACGCCTTAATCCGCTTGACCATCACGACCGGACAATAAGGAAGAGATAGCCGAGGCTATTTGAACCACTTCCCCGCCGGCACTCGGATGGTAATCTTGGGCATAGCATTTTATCAAATCACCTCATTCTTTGGGGCACACGTGAGGAACACAAATGCAAACAAGCCTGAATGGTCCCCAGGACTATATACAACTGAAAACTCACACCCCAGAAGTGACTCGAACCCATACTCCCAGGAGCAACGCAACTGGTATGTACAGGGACGCCTTAATCCGCTTGACCATCACGACCGGACAATAAGGAAGTGATAGCCGAGGCTATTTGAACCACTTCCTCGCCGGCACTCGGATGGTAATCTTGGGCAGAGCATTTTATCAAATCACCTCATTCTTTGGGGCACACGTGAGGAACACAAATGCAAACAAGCCTGAATGGTCCCCAGGACTATATACAACTGAAAACTCACACCCCAGAAGTGACTCGAACCCATATTCCCAGGAGCAACGCAACTGGTATGTACAGGGACGCCTTAATCCGCTTGACCATCACGACCGGACAATAAGGAAGTGATAGCCGAGGCTATTTGAACCACTTCCCCGCCGGCACTCGGATGGTAATCTTGGGCATAGCATTTTATCAAATCACCTCATTTTTTGGGGCACACGTGAGGAACACAAATGCAAACAAGCCTGAATGGTCCCCAGGACTATATACAACTGAAAACTCACACCCCAGAAGTGACTCGAACCCATACTCCCAGGAGCAACGCAACTGGTATGTACAGGGACGCCTTAATCTGCTTGACCATCACGACCGGACAATAAGGAAGTGATAGCCGAGGCTATTTGAACCACTTCCCCGCCGGCACTCGGATGGTAATCTTGGGCATAGCATTTTATCAAATCACCTCATTCTTTGGGGCACACGTGAGGAACACAAATGCAAACAAGCCTGAATGGTCCTCAGGACTATATACAACTGAAAACTCACACCCCAGAAGTTACTCGAACCCATACTCCCAGGAGCAACGCAACTGGTATGTACAGGGACGCCTTTATCCGCTTGACCATCACGACCGGACAATAAGGAAGTGATAGCCGAGGCTATTTGAACCACTTCCCCGCCGGCACTCGGATGGTAATCTTGGGCATAGCATTTTATCAAATCACCTCATTCTTTGGGGCACACGTGAGGAACACAAATGCAAACAAGCCTGAATGGTCCCCAGGACTATATACAACTGAAAACTCACACCCCAGAAGTGACTCGAACCCATACTCCCAGGAGCAACGCAACTGGTATGTACAGGGACGCCTTAATCCGCTTGACCATCACGACTGGACAATAAGGAAGTGATAGCCGAGGCTATTTGAAAGCATTCAGGCTTGTTTGCATTTGTGTTCCTCACGTGTGCCACAAAGAATGAGGTGATTTGATAAAATGCTATGCCCAAGATTACCATCCGAATGCCGGTGGGGAAGTGGTTCAAATAGCCTCAGCTATCACTTCCTTATTGT
This sequence comes from Procambarus clarkii, assembly GCF_040958095.1. Lineage (NCBI taxonomy): Eukaryota > Metazoa > Arthropoda > Malacostraca > Decapoda > Cambaridae > Procambarus > Procambarus clarkii. The sequence continues at coordinate 33,461,766 of NC_091157.1, forward strand.
CCGGTCGTGATGGTCAAGCGGATTAAGGCGTCCCTGTACATACCAGTTGCGTTGCTCCTGGGAGTATGGGTTCGAGTCACTTCTGGGGTGTGAGTTTTCAGTTGTATATAGTCCTGGGGACCATTCAGGCTTGTTTGCATATATATATATATATATATGCAAACAAGCCTGAATGGTCCCCAGGACTATATACAACTGAAAACTCACACCCCAGAAGTGACTCGAACCCATACTCCCACAACTGGTATGTACAGTGACGCCTTAATCCGCTTGACCATCACGACCGGACAATAAGGAAGTGATAGCCGAGGCTATATGAACCACTTCCCCGCCGGCACTCGGATGGTAATCTTGGGCATAGCATTTTATTAAATCACCTCATTCTTTGGGGCACACGTGAGGAACACAAATGCAAACAAGCCTGAATGGTCCCCAGGACTATATACAACTGAAAACTCACACCCCAGAAGTGACTCGAACCCATACTCCCACAACTGGTATGTACAGGGACGCCTTAATCCGCTTGACCATCACGACCGGACAATAAGGAAGTGATAGCCGAGGCTATATGAACCACTTCCCCGCCGGCACTCGGATGGTAATCTTGGGCATAGCATTTTATCAAATCACCTCATTCTTTGGGGCACACGTGAGGAACACAAATGCAAACAAGCCTGAATGGTCCCCAGGACTATATACAACTGAAAACTCACACCCCAGAAGTGACTCGAACCCATACTCCCACAACTGGTATGTACAGGGACGCTTAATCCGCTTGACCATCACGACCGGACATACCAGTTGTGGGAGTATGGGTTCGAGTCACTTCTGGGGTGTGAGTTTTCAGTTGTATATAGTCCTGGGGACCATTCAGGCTTGTTTGCATTTGTGTTCCTCACGTGTGCCCCAAAGAATGAGGTGATTTGATAAAATGCTATGCCCAAGATTACCATCCGAGTGCCGGCGGGGAAGTGGTTCATATAGCCTCGGCTATCACTTCCTTATTGTCCGGTCGTGATGGTCAAGCGGATTAAGGCGTCCCTGTACATACCAGTTGTGGGAGTATGGGTTCGAGTCACTTCTGGGGTGTGAGTTTTCAGTTATATATATATATATATATATATATATATATATATATAATATATATATATATATATATATATATAAATATATATATATATATATATATATATATATATATATATATATATATATATATATATATATATATATATATATATATATATATATTGGTGTATACTGGCAGCAGGTTTTCTTTCAAACATGTTTCATTGAATATGACCGCATATTCTGTATTTATTATTTTCTGGTTTAGGGCTTCTATCCCTCTAACTATTTTCTTAGCATCAGGGCTTAATTGAAATAGGAGTTCTCCAAAACTCATTTTCGTACTTTTAAGGTGAAGAAAAGAAGTGATTTACTATAGAGTGTATTACACTTATTTGTATAATTTGCACGACGTTTCGAACCTCCATGGTTCATTCTCAAGTGAACAGATCTTACAATACTAGTTGATTTTATACCCGCATTAGGTCAGGTGATAATACAATGAAGGTGAAAACATGGGGGGATACATAAGGGATAAACATAGGGGCTGCAGAAGGCTTATTGGCCCATACGAGGCATCTCCTATCCAAACACAAAGATTAATCCAGTGTAATTGGCCTGTTATGTTGGACATTGTCTTCTGTGTTGGCATCGATATGTTCTTGTCTTGTCCTTACTCTCAAGACAAGACAAGAACACATCGATGCCAACACAGAAGACAATGTCCAACATAACAGGCCAATTACACTGGATTAATCTTTGTGTTTGGATAGGAGATGCCTCGTATGGGCCAATAAGCCTTCTGCAGCCCCTATGTTTATCCCTTATGTATCCCCCCATGTTTTCACCTTCATTGTATTATCACCTGACCTAATGCGGGTATAAAATCAACTAGTATTGTAAGATCTGTTCACTTGAGAATGAACCATGGAGGTTCGAAACGTCGTGCAAATTATACAAATAAGTGTAATACACTCTATAGTAAATCACTTCTTTTCTTCACCTTAAAAGTACGAAAATGAGTTTTGGAGAACTCCTATTTCAATTAAGCCCTGATGCTAAGAAAATAGTTAGAGGGATAGAAGCCCTAAACCAGAAAATAATAAATACAGAATATGCGGTCATATTCAATGAAACATATATATATATATATATATATATATATATATATATATGTTGTACCTAGTAGCCAGAATGCACTTCTAGGCCTACTATTCAAGGCCCGATTTGCCTAATAAGCCAAGTTTTCCTGAATTAATATATTTTCTCTAATTTTTTTCTTATGAAATGATAAAGCTACCCATTTCATTATGTATGAGACCAATTTTTTTTTATTGGATTTAAAATTAACGTAGATATATGACCGAACCTAACCAACCCTACCTAACCTAACCTAACCTATCTCTATAGGTTAGGTTAGGTTACGTAGCCGGAAAAGTTAGGTTAGGTTAGGTTAGGTAGGTTAGGTAGTCGAAAAAACATTAATTCATGAAAACTTGGCTTATTAGGCAAATCGGGCCTTGCATAGTAGGCCGAGAAGTGCGTTCTGGCTACTAGGTACGACTTATATATATATATATATATATATATATATATATATATATATATATATATATATATATATATATATATATATATATATATATATATATATAACTGAAAACTCACACCCCAGAAGTGACTCGAACCCATACTCCCAGAAGCAGCGCAACTGGTATGTACAAGGCGCCTTAATCCACTTGACCATCACGACCGGACAAAATGAGGTGATAGCCGAGGCTATTTGAACCACCCCACCGCCGGCACTCGGATAGTAATCTTGGGCATAGCATTTTACCAAATCACCTTATTCTTTGGGCCACACGTGAGGAACACAAATGCGAACAAGCCTGAATGGTCCCCAGGACAATATGCAACTGAAAACTCACACCCCAGAAGTGACTCGAACCCATACTCCCAGAAGCAACGCAACTGGTATGTACAAGACGCCTTAATCCACTTGACCATCACGACCGGACAAAATGAGGTGATAGCCGAGGCTATTTGAACCACCCCACCGCCGGCACTCGGATAGTAATCTTGGGCATAGCATGCTATGCCCAAGATATTATTTCACATTTAGAAGGGTTCAGGGTGAGGCCTAAAACTGCACCTTGCTCCTGGATTTTTCTGATGTCCTCCAGGAGGGAGTCTTGGGAACCAGCTAGGGTACCATCATCCAAGAACCAGATGTTAAGCTCGCTGGACAGGACCTCTGTGACTTGTTTGATGACTAAGCAGAAAAGGAGAGGAGCAAGGGGGTCACCCTGTTGGTCACCTTCTCGCGAGTCAATTTCATGTTCGCCAAAAAGTAGCTTAAGATCCATACTGTAGCATGAATGTACAAAAGGGTAGAGGGAAGGGAAATGACTATGAACCGCACGGAGTGCAGCATCCCTCCGCACCAAATTGAAGGCATTTTTGAAATCTAGCTTGATAAGGGCCTTTTCGTCTGTGATGTTGGCGATGAAGGCTCGAGCTGCATGGGCTGCCGCCTCACACCCTTGTGGAATGCCAAACCCGAGCTGTTTTGGCTTCAGCATGTTGGCCGCTGCATCACTAACTGTTCTTGCAGCTGCCTTTGCGACGAGACGCCGGAGAGAATTGCCCACGGCTATTGGCCTGATCCCTCCATCCTTTTTCTTTAGAGCACAGAGAGATGCTCCAAAAAAGATAGGTCTTTTGGACGCTGGTATGTTGCCAGCTAGACATGTGTTGGTGAATCTGGTTAGTTCCACCAAGAGGTTCTTTGCAATGTCACCCAGTGCAGGGTTGAGCATTTGCTTGAGGTGGTTGGGTTTTAGTCCTGTGAACCCACCTGCTGATCCTGTAGGGAAGGACATGGCTGCTTTATGGACCACAAATTTAGCCACCCAGAGAGGTTCTGCTCCGGTAGCCCCCACTTGTACAATGTCGTCCTCACGCGGAGCCCTGGGTGGGTGTTTCTTCCTTAGGGCTTGAGCTGTTGCGGCATCTCTGTCGGCAATTGAGTCCCCACTGGTGATGACTCGTATTGCGCCAATAGTGTTTCCTTCTTCTATTTTCTTGGTGACTGATGTTCTGATTTTTGATGTCTCGGATATGCCACTGTTGCTCTTCCTGCTGTGGGTGTTTCTCGCGCGAGTGGGAAGGCGCACCTGGTTGTCCTCCCTGGGAAAATCATTTATAGCTTTGATGACTGAGGCAGCTAAGGTTTTGTCTCTCCTTGCAGGGGTGGCTAGACATATGTTGCCAAACATTAGGAGGTTGTGCCATGCTTGGGTCGTTCCAGGAGAGTCGTTGACCTTTCTCAGGAGGGCAGATAATTTGGCTGCTGCATGGGGGCGGGCTGCTTTAGGGATGTGTTGCAAGGTTCTGGCCGATGTTGCTTTGATAGCTTCTAATAAATTTTCTGTGGGAATGAAGGTCTGGGAGGTGTTTTGCCTTACGGGCGGTGTGGGCTGTTGATTGGTGTTCTCCCTGGGAGGGCGCCCAGAACCCAAACACCTGACTCCGTTGTTGGAATGAATGCGCACATTATCGTCCCTCAACCGGATATAGCATACCCTGTCACACGTCTGACATCTACCGTGTCTATCCCTGCTTGATGGCTCATCTTGGCTTGGAGAAGCCTGGCTATCTGTCGAGAGCTGCGACATGGGCGGGCGCTGGGCGGGCGCTGGGCGGGAGGGTGGACGGCGGGTGGAGACTGGAGGGTGGGCGGCGGTTGGAGGCTGGGGGGATGATCAGCTGGCCGTGGCACCTACTACTCAGATGAGTGGTAATACATATACCACCTCTATACAAAGTGTGGGTATACACCCATTACACAATATGTGGGTATACATTGGGTGGGTGGGTGGCGTAGACACACATGGGAGCCTCCCGGCTTCTATGGGCGGGTGGCAAGGTGGCCTCGTGGATGGGGAGGCGACGTGGTGGGGTGGGTAGGAGGGGGAAGAGCAGGTACTTCCCGGCCTGGGCGCTGGGTGGGGGCGGGGGTCAGGGCGACACTAACACTGGTATAATTTCCCCGTATATCACTGCACAATAATGAATGAATCACACACTTGTAATCTGACTCACTGCACGTGTGATGTACTAACCATATGATAGATATGTTGCGCCAATTATCGCTGACAACGTAACTTGTTCAACAAAACTTTCAAAAAAGAAAAACACAAAACACTATTTGGCACACGCGGAACCCCCACCTCTCTCTCCTGACCACACAACACCCCTCACTCACCCCCCACCTCCCCTCACTATGGGAGGCCTGCAGGGTCCATCCTGGCCCCTCACACCAGCCTCCATGACTCCACACTGCCAACCCACCTGTTTTGATATATATATATATATATATATATATATATAATATATATATATATATATATATATATATATATATATATATATTGTGACGATAATCTCTTTCAAGTGAGATTGAGCCTGCTCTTCCCTACAAAGTACGTAAAAACAAAAGATAATATAGAAGATACGTCCACCAAATATCTCCAAAACGTTTTGCCCAGAGAGCAAAACGTATCCCAGCAAACACAGAACGTTTGTGGACGTTTTTAAATGGTTCCACAAAGGTAATACTGTAACTTTTGACATAAATACGTATATCTGACATTCTTAAAACCAAAGGATATAACTAAAAACATATATTCTTATGACACAGTTTTTTAAGATTTATGTAAAAATTTAAAAATAATAGTAAATGCTATGGTATTATAATGTTTTCATGCTTTATATTTAAGAATAAATAATTTTCAGTCAACATTTAGTTTTTTTTGTTTACTTTCTGTAAAGCTATCCAATTTACGTTCTTATAACATAAATATAACATTTATATGACGTCAGTATAACGTTATTTACACGACATCATTACGTTATTATGATGTTATATTAACGTATAATTCCTGTGTGAAAACCAGAATATATATTGAACTTTATGTTTTAAACATTGTAAAGTTATCATAAAACTTGGATTAGACGGTAAGCATGCTTTACTTATGAAAATATACAAACAAATCAACAAAAACATTTTAACATAAAAAACATAAACATAACATAAATTAATTGCATGCATGGGAGTTAACTGGAACTCTGTAATATTGCATACATGAACCTTAAGGTACAAACCCAGTGTATTTACTCATACAGTTCTTTCCTAAATCTAAATTTTTCCAATTTTTACACTTTGTTTCGAGTTCTGTCTTGTGTTGCTACTTTTAATACCCCATTAATGTCCCCTTTGTTATGTCCATTCATCCCATTGTGCACCTCTACCATATGTCACTCCTAATTCTTTGCTTTTCTAGAGAATGTAATATAAGCTTTGACAATCTTTCTTCATATGACAGGTTAACAGGTAGAACAAAGATTACCATTTATATATGGATAACCATTATAAGTCGGTTTGAATGAGTGAATTGCTGCTTGAAGATAGGTATATACACGTGTGGTACTATCAGATTGCATCGTGGTGAGCCTAAAACCCTTCAGATCCAAGCAAAGGGTAAAATGCCAGCAGATACAATTGCGAACACATTGATACCAAAATGAAAGACATATGACGAGAATTGAGGTAACCAAAGTGAAAAGTGTGTTCACATTACATTGCACTAGAGTGCTCCCAGGTTACTTTCTCTCACTTTCTCTGTTTTGTGTGGATGGTCCGCCGTGCTTTCATCACGTCAGCGGGTGGAGCACGCTGCTGTTTTTGACATTTCATGCATAAATTCCGGTTGGAAATTCTATTGCGAACACATTGATACCAAAATGAAAGACCTAGGATGACAATTGAGGTGACCAGAATGAAAAGAGTGTATACATTTTATCGCTCTTGTGCGCTCCCTGGTAACACGCTCTCGCTTTCTCTGTTTGTTGCGGATGGTAAGCCGGGCTTTTGGAGTTTATATGCCTTTAGTCCTGTAGAGAATTCTATTGCGAACACATTGATGCTAAATTGAAAAACCTAGGATGAGAATTGAGGTAACAAAGTTGAAAAGGGTATACACTTTTCAGTATTATCACGCTCAGCTTTCTTTTTCTGGTACCCTTGGCCTACATTCATCTTGTCGGCGGGTGGAGCGCGCTGCTGTCTTTGACATTATATGCACATAGTTCTGTTGGGAATTCTATTGCAAACGCATTGATACCAAAATGAAAGACATAGGACGAGAATTAAGGTGACAAAGTTGAAAAGAGTATACACTTTTCAGTATTTCCGCACACTACCAGGGAATGTCCAAAAAAAAATGGAGAGAGTGGAGGGGTAACTTGCCCAAAACGCGAAATTGTTTGGGGAGATTAACTTTTTATAACCGACAATTTTATAACGAGACAATTTTATAACCAATGTACCAACGATGTGTCAATATTTCATTCAAAATTATCTGGTACCAGAAATTTTAGCCAAATATCCCCAGTTTGCTAACTGTAAGTAGTAACAAAGTGATTGTAACCTATCCACCGCTGCCCACTGGATGGGGGGCGGTGTGCAGGACAAACATATCAATTGTGACACTAGCTCTCCACATATGTCAGTTGCTTAATTTAGAAACTGTACTTGTGATCGATCTCGAACCCATTGTTGATGTGACGACTTATACTGAATTTTGTAACTAGCTCATCAAGATTGTAACTTGCTTAGCTAAATGAATTGTTGGGTTCAGTCCCTGAGCCCATTATGTGCCTCTGCAACCCTTTCCACTACCGCCCACAAGATGGGTATGGGTGCATAATAAATGAACTAAACTAACTTTAAGGCATCCTGAAAGAAAGCTTGGAGGGTTTGAAAAATTGCAGAACGAAGCCTTGAGGATAATCCTTGGGTGCCCTCGTACCACAAAGATACTTAATATGAGAAAGGAACTTAATATTCCGAGCGTTGTTGATCGTGTTACTGAAAATAACTGTCAAATTGGTATAAAAATGCTTAGGCTAGCTCATCCTAACCCTTGCACAGAAGCCCTCCAGAATTTCTTTATTGAATGTTGAAAACAACCCTCAAGTTGACTATTTCCGTAACAGCATGCACTCCTGTATGCTAATCCCCACAATCACCAAGCCCACCCGAGTCACTCAAACATCTGCCACTACCCTGGATCACCTTTGGACTAATATAACAGCTCCCCTTACATCTGGGGTAATTTATGACAGAACAACTGACCACTATCCTACTTTCCTCATAGCAAACATTGACACATCACCACCAGAAACCAAAAAACTTTCATTCAGGCTACATAGTGAATCAGCTTTAGGCAATCTCTCTAATGCACTTCACAATATTAACTGGGAATCTGAATTTAATAATTCACAGGATATAAACTCATCAACTAACCTCTTTCTCTACAAAACTCTAAGCCTCTACAACACTCACTGTCCCCTCCTTACCAAACAAGTAACTGATAAAAGAAAAAATAACCCGTGGCTCACAAGTGGCATAATTAAATCAATCAACAAAAAACATGAATACGAAAAGAAATTTAGGAGTGGCCTAATTCCAATGGAAGTAGTTAAAAGGTACTCGTCAGTGCTTACCAGTATCATAAGAAAAGCAAAACTTTCATATTATGAGACTAGATTCAAAGAAGCAAAAGGCAACATGAAAAGCACATGGAATACCATCTCTAACATCCTGGGAACTAAACAACACTCCCACAACCAGATAACACTCTCTAAGGATGGCCTTACACTGTCATCTGACTTAGAAATGGCGAATGAATTTAATAGCTTCTTTTCATCGATTGGTGCTAACCTTGCAAGTAAAATCCCACAGACTCAGACACATATCAACACATATCTCTCAGGCAGCTATCCAAACTCTCTTCTCCTCTCACCAGTCAGCCCGTCAGATGTTGTGTCCATCATACATTCACTAAAAACCAAAGCTGGGAACATCAGTGAAATCCCATCCATTGTATACAAGAGCGCCTCCCATATGCCCTTGCACCACCTATAGCTCTGCTGTTCAACAAATCCCTTGAGTGTCATACATTCCCTGATATCCTTAAAAACGCAAGAGTAACGCCAGTTCATAAAGGAGCTAGTGGATTATGTTGCATCTCTGCTTGCCTTGATGACTGAAAGAAAGCTTAAAGGGCTTGAAAACTTGCAGAACGAAGCCTTGAAGATAATCCTTGGATGTCCCTAGTACCACAAAGATACTTAACATGAGGAAGGAACTTAATATTAACTTAATAATAGAATATGAGTGCATATTCTACTGCATTACTATTTGTAATGATCCTCATATTGTGCTTCAGTAATCCAATGTATAACCCTGAGATGTTTTCCTAATTGTACTTAGGATTCCTTGTTCATTATTGTGTATTGTTCTGATCTGCTTTTGTGTCAAATTCTTGCATCGTACCTGTAAACAATTTTTTGACAATTTTACTATAATTATCCTACTTAAAATCATCTGTACTTGTAAAGTAAAGCTGTAATGTACCTGTTAAACACTTTTTATCAATTTTACATTTAATTATTTCTCTAAAACTCTGTTTAAGAATTTGCTCAAAGATTAGTTTAAGGACTTGCCCGAAACTCTATATATGCAAGCTAGTGGTTTTACAAGATTATAATTCTAACTTAAGCTCTATGTTGTGTCTTAACCCCCCAATGTACGTTCTTGTATATATATAAATAAATAAAATAAATAAATAACGAGGGATCGAGGCATTAATGCGCAGTACGTGCTTCCCTCATCTGTGACGTCACAGCGCCATCTGACGACAGCATAAACACAGGCGGCCATTTTATGTTCCACCAAGATTAAAAAAAAAAAAATAATTTTGCCCCGAGGGGCGAGTTTATTGGGCAGCGCCCAATGTGTTCGCAATAGAATGTTCTACAAGAACATGTATAAAATAAGTGACACAGAGATTATTGATGTGTGTATTTGTGTGGGTGATTATAAATATGCATGTGTATGTATATATGTATACGTATATATATATATATGTACATGTATGTATGAGAGTGTGTACATGTATATATAACATTAATAATTTTGTAACTAGCGTCAAAAATTGTTATTTGCTTAGCTAAACAAACTAGAGAGTTCAGTTCCTGAACCCATTATGTGCCTCTGTAATCCTTTACACCACCGCCCACGGGATGGGTATGGGGTGCATAATAAAGAAAGATATTGAAATAATAAGGGTATGAAATGTATCAACATAAAACATTAATGTTAATGGCCATCAGGTAAAATCAGGTTATTATTTGTAAAGAATTTAAATGAGTTAAACTAAATACGAACTTAATATGTTTTGCTAACGCAAAAATATATTCCCGAGGTATTGTAATTGCAAATAAATATTTAATACAATTATTTGTATCATTTTTTTTATTTTAGATTTCCGTATTGCTTGATAATATATAATAGCGTTTAGATAATGCTAGCGCTGGACATTCTTTAGGCTCGTTGCATGTTGTGGTAGTCGCCGCCATTTTAAAACCGTGTCGAGAGGGACTGCTGCTGCCTTATCCACAAAATCCTGCTGCATCTTCAATAGTTAAGGTAACTGTTTTCTTTTATTTGCTCTTAGACATGTGTAGTATATATATAAGCTTGTGGTGGTAGGCTGGATGGTGTGTTGATGGCCCTGGAGGCGTGTTGATGGCCTGGAGGCGTGTTGGTGGCCCTGGCTGGATGGTGTGTTGATGGTGGTGTTGTGTTGATGGCCTTGGAGGTGTGTTGATGGTGGTGTTGTGTTGATGGCCCTGGAGGCGTGTTGATGGTGGTGTTGTGTTGATGGCCCTGGAGGTGTGTTGATGGTGGTGTTGTGTTGATGGCCCTGGAGGCGTGTTGATGGTGGTGTTGTGTTGATGGCCCTGGAGGTGTGTTGATGGTGGTGTTGTGTTGATGGCCCTGGAGGCGTGTTGATGGTGGTGTTGTGTTGATGGCCCTGGAGGCGTGTTGATGGCCCTGGAGGTGTGTTGGTGGCCCTATATATACATTATATATATATATATATATATATATATATATATATATATATATATATATATATATATATATATATATATATATATATATATATATATATAATATATTATATTATGAATATCAGAGGTCCCAGGACAATTATTGTGCATGTGTAGTATGTATATTTATGTAGTATATTTGGTATATTTGGCATATTTAATGGCATTTAGTTAATGCCACTTAGTGGCATGTCTCTGCACCGTTTCCAGTTTGTTGATATGCTTTCTAAGATATGGGCACACCATACAACTGCTGCATACTCCAACTTTGGTGTAACAAAAATTGTGAACAATTTCAAAATTTCTGTTGAAGAAATCCTGTTTCCTAGTTCTGCATCTGTTTTGGTATAACACCTCCTTTTTTACTAGGCCTGCAATTATGAATGCCTTTATAACCAGCTAAGTTGTAGAGTTGGGTATAGTCTTTACTTAGCCAAGTTTCTGTTAAAATGAGGGTCCGTCTAATTACCACAAGCTACCACAAGCTACACAAGCTTCACAAAGCTTCCTGGCAATACGTTAGTAATGAATAAATATAATAGGTTAGGTTGACCTAACTTAACCTAACCGACGCTTGGATCGTCGACTTGATTTGGCGTCACCAGCTCTTTATTTTCGTCTAATTTCTTTATAAAAAGATCCTTTTTCAGATTAAAATTATGTTTTTTCGTGTTGTACATTCAGCACCAACATTATAATGAGTAAATATATCATATTTATTCATTACTAACGTATTGCCAGGAAGCTGAGTGGGTAGGTCTCGATAAATTTCCTGGTATAATATTATTGTTTGCTATTCTCCATCTTAGACTAGGCAAGTTGAAGTCACCTAGGAAGATAATATGAGGTATCGAGTTCTCCATTTTGTTTATCTGTTCTGTGAATTCCTCGGCCGTTGCATCTGGCGGTTTGTATATTAGAATAATCACTAAATTTATTTTCTCTATTTTTAATCCCAATACCTCTACCACCTCATTTGTAATGTTAAGGAGCTCCGAGCATACAAGGTCTTCCATAGTATACAGACCCACTCCTCCATGTGACCTAATTTTCCTATCACAGTTGTGTACTTTTCGAGACTACATTTCAAATATTCCCTAACATACATGGCTTCTCCCCCCTCTTTGTGTAAAATAGTTTAAATCCATTTATGGGACATTCAGCAAATAGTTCTCTATTTTTTACATTCATCAATGTTTCGGTACGTGCAATAGTATGTATTGTTTCATTGCAGATAACAGCATTTAAATTTTTTTTGTTTCTTAGACTTAGACTCGTACTACCAAGTTGCTGTTGGCAATTGGATAATTTTTTTATGAAGTCATTTGTTATTTTTTCCCCTACTTTAGTAATTTATGCTTTTGATCTCAATTAGTTTTATATCCTAGCTTTTTAATTTTTTCCCCTTATATATTGCCATCTTATCTGTCTGCTTTACATGGCTTAAGCAGAGTCATGTCTGCTTAAGCCTTTGTTATTTTACTAATTTACCTGTTTTAATTATTATTTGTTTTCAAAGTTTAGTTTACCCCATTTTATTTGCTTTTTGCAGTACAATACTTTACTAATAATCTTGTAATAGTAATTGGTAATGTAGCACTTGGCCTTTCTCCTTCAGAATGTATGCACACATTATAGAAAGAAGAAGAGAATACCACACAAGATGGCAGCGTATGTCACGGGTCAAAAAGCGACGCCTAAAAGAACAGGTAAACCTCGAAGTCTTTCAGAGGTTGATAGATGGAAAGCGACTGAATACAGGCAACTCCTTCTCTACACCGGTAAGATTGTACTGAAGGGAATCTTACCCAAAGAATTGTATGACCATTTCCTGACTCTGAGTGTAGCCATTTCTATTCTTGTATCACCTAAATTGATTCAGTTAAATTACAGCCAATATGCACATGATCTTTTGCTGTACTTTGTGTTAAAGGCTCGTGAGCTGTATGGTAAGGATTTTTTAGTGTACAATGTACACTGCCTAACACACATATCCTCTGATGCCAAAGAGTTTGGTAGTTTGGACAGATGTTCAGCATTTCCATTTGAAAATTACCTGCAGCAGGTTAAGAATATGGTTCGATCAAGTAAAAACTCTCTTGTTCAAGGAGGATTTAAGGGATTTACTGGAGAACTTGGCAAAGGTATATTCACAATAGTCGTCTCTATTACTAATGACACTATTGCAGATGAAGGTATCTTTGTAAGATATTGCTATGCCACCTCCTTTTTTTATTAGGCCTGCAGTTGTGAATGGCTTTATTATCAGCCAAGTTGTAGCATACAACATAGCATATATATGTATATGGCATACATATAATATATATATATATATATTATATATATATATATATATATATATATATATATATATATATATATATATATATATATATATATTATATATATATATAATATTATATATATATTATATATATATTATATATATATATAATATATTATATATATAATATATATATATAATATATAATATATATATATAATATAATATATATAATATATAATTATATATATATATAATATATATATATATATATATATTATATATATATATATATATATATATATATATATATATATATATATATATATATATATATATTCAAAATTCGTCAGTGTACTACATTTTTGTTGTTGCTTTTAGGTGATGCTTTTAACCAGTGTACGTGGGTCTGATTGTGCAACCACAGTTCGAAGAATAATGAAGATATGAACAAACGGCCTGTGGTCACTATACAGTCTGGAAGGGCAAAAGAAGAAATTGGCATTTCTACAAAAACAAGAACTATATAATGTTATTTTAAGTAAGTAACCAAAAAATTAAATAATTTTTTTAAAGTTTAAAATTCACTTAAAAATTTAAATTTTAAATTAAAAAATTTTAACCAAAAAACTTAATATTTTTCATATTTGGAACCATTCCATAATATTTTCCCAAGCATAAATGATTATATTTCTATCACTTGCTCTTAAGATTGTTTCATTTAATAGAGGTTGGGCATAATTGTTCTCTGCTGCTAATAGAACTGACTGACTTAGCTATAGGAAAATGTAAACTTAATTGGTTTATCCATTACAGTATTGTGCAGTTTATTTCATGATCCTGTGCTTAATACTTGCATAAATAGTAGATTACAAAATGCATTTTTATATCATTAGTATTGAATAATAATAATGCAAATAATTGACTTATAAATGATGTACAATTAATTGGTAGGTGATATTATTATTAATATTTTTTCATTCTTGCAAAGCCTTAACAAAGCCATTAACATGTTAATATAAACTTGATCACCTTCCACTTATTTTCTCATGTGCTACCTACATGTACAAAACCTTATTCCTAAATGCATATTTTGTTCTGAAGCTTGTCCTTTATATGTTGTGTATCACCATCTCTGGAGAGTTTTATCTGATTGATGTATAAATTACTTTTAGTTTTACAGAATATTATTGTTATACTGAATTTATTATTATATAAATAACTTAATTTTACAGAATCATCTATCAACGCACATCCACAAGTTGAGGAGGAGGATGTGACCTTCCAGATTTCTCAAGTACTGAAACATAGACCAAACAGGCCTGGTGGATCTAGGTACAAGGTAAAATAATTTAAATTTTTTTTTTTTTTTTTTCCTAATTGTCCGATATATATATATATATGTCGTACCTAGTAGCCAGAACTCACTTCTCAGCCTACTAGGCAAGGCCCGATTTGCCTAATAAGCCAAGTTTTCATGAATTAATATATTTTCTCTAATTTTTTTCTTATGAAATGATAAAGCTACCCCATTTCATTATGTATGAGGTCAATTATTTTGATTGCAGTTAAAATTAACGTAGTTATATGACCGAACCTAACTAACCCTACCTAACCTAACCTAACCTATCTTTATAGGTTAGGTTAGGTTAGGTAGCCGAAAAAGTTAGGTTAGGTTAGGTTAGGTAGGTTAGGTAGTCGAAAAACAATTAATTCATGAAAACTTGGATTATTAGGCAAATTGGGCCTTGAATAGTAGGCTGAGAAGTGCGTTCTGGCTACTAGGTACGACATATATATATATATATATATATATATATATGTCGTACCTAGTAGCCAGAACGCACTTCTCAGCCTACTATGCAAGGCCAAATTTGCCTAATAAGCCAAGTTTTCCTGAATTAATATATTTTCTATAATTTTTTTCTTATGAAATGATAAAGCTACCCATTTCATTATGTATGAGGTTAATGTTTTTTTATTGGAGTTAAAATTAACGTAGATATATGACCGAACCTAACCAACCCTACCTAACCTAACCTAACCTAACCTATCTTTATAGGTTAGGTTAGGTTAGGTAGTAGAGAAAGTTAGGTTAGGTTAGGTAGGTTAGGTAGTCGAAAAACAATTAATTCATGAAAACTTGGCTTATTAGGCAAATCGGGCCTTGCATAGTAGGCTGAGAAGCGAGTTCTGGCTACTAGGTACGACATATATAATATATATATTATATATAATATATATTAATATATATATATATATATATATATATATAATATATATATATATATATATATATATATATATAGTGTGTGTGTGTGTGTGTGTGTCGTACCTAGTAGCCAAAACGCACATCTCAGCCTACTATACAAGGCCCGATTTGCCTAATAAGCCAAGTTTTCATGAATTAATGTTTTTTCGACTACCTAACCTAACATTTTCAGCTACCTAACCTAACCTATAAAGATAGTTTAGGTAGGGTTGGTTAGGTTCGGTCATATATCTATATTAATTTTAACTCCAATAAAAAAAGAATTGACCTCATACATAATGAAATGGATAGCTTTATCATTTCATAAGAAAAAAAAATAGAGAAAATATATTAATTAATGAAAACTTGGCTTATTAGGCAAATCGGGCCTTGCATAGTAGGCTGAAAAGTGCATTCTGGCTACTAGGTACGACATATATATATTATATATATATATATATATATATATATATATATATATATATATATATATATATATAGTTATAGTTAGTGTGTGTGTAAATACCTAAGTGTAGTTACAGGATGAGACCGTCTTCCCAGCACTCTTTGTCATATAACGCTTTGAAACTACTGACAGTCTTGGCCTCCACCACCTTCTCACCTAACTTGTTCCAACCGTCTACCACGCTATTTGCGAAAGTGAATTTTCTTATATTTCTTTAGCATCTGTGTTAAGCTAGTTTCAATCTATGACCTCCTGTTCTTGAAGTTCCAGGTCTCAGGAAATCTTCGCTGTCGATTTTATCAATTCCTGATACTATTTTGTATGTAGTGATCATATCACCTCTTTCTTCTGTCTTTTAGTTTTGGCATATTTAATGCCTCTAACCTCTCCTCGTAGCTCTTGCCCTTCAGTTCTGGGAGCCACTTAGTAGCATGTCTTTGCACCTTTTCCAGTTTGTTGATGTGCTTCTTAAGATATGGGCCAACTTCTGTTGTTGGGCACCACACAACAGCTGCATATTCTAGCTTTGGCGTAACAAAAGTCATGAACAATTTCTTTAGTATATCACCATCCATGTATTTAAACGCAATTCTAAAGTTAGAAAGCGTAGCATAGGCTCCTCGCACAATATTCTTTATGTGGTTCTCAGGTGATAGTTTTCTATCTAGAACCACCCCTAGATCTCTTTCTTTATCAGAATTCTTTAAAGATTTCTCACATAATGTATAGGTTGTGTGGGGTCTATGTTCTCCTGTTCCACATTCCATAACATGGCATTTATTAACATTAAATTCCATTTGCCAAGTGGTGCTCCATATACTTATTTTATCCAGGTTTTCTTGAAGGGCATGAGAATCATCTAAATTTCTTATCCTTCCTATTATCTTAGCATCATCAGCAAACATGTTCATGTAATTCTGTATACCAACTGGTAGATCATTTATGTAGACAATAAACATCACTGGTGCAAGAACTGAACCCTGTGGTACTCCACTTGTGACATTTCTCCAGTCCGATACATTGCCTCTGATTACTGCCCTCATTTTTCTATCAGTCAGAAAATTTTTCATCCATGTTAGAAGCTTACCTGTCACCCCTCCAATATTTTCCAGTTTCCAGAACAACCTCTCTATGTGGAACTCTGTCGAATGCCTTTTTTAGGTCCAGATAGATGCAGTCAACCCAACCATCTCTTTCCTGTAATATATCTGTTGCTCGATCATAGAAACTGAGTAAATTCGATACACAGGATCTTCCAAATCGAAAACCATACTGTCTGTCTGAAATTATATCATTTCTCTCCAGGTGTTCTACCCATTTAGTTTTAATTATTTTTTCCAATATTCCAATTCCAATTTTTTCCAATAATGTGTGTGTGTGTATGTATATTTGTGTTGTTGAATATGACCGAAAGTCATAGTCTTTCTGCCCCTCTCCTTACTGCTAATGTTGTTTCTCGCATCTTTGTATTGCTTGTATGTTTGGGCAATTTTTCCCTTTTTCCTAGTTCTGCATCTCTGCTTTAGTATAAATTTTGTTGTGCCATTATCATATATTTCACAAAACTTGACATACATCTCATTTACTTCATGTCCTAACAGCAAGTGTTTGTCAAATTCCTTAAGGAAATATCTGAGTTCCCCATAATGACCTCTCCACAAGTCAGGTTTTTCAACTGCT